>NC_134268.1:112420423-112534099 GCF_031893055.1 Leptodactylus fuscus
TTTTAGAGGCTCCCTCCACCATGAATTGGTCCAAACTGGGCTGGTTAGAGGCTCCCTCCACCATGAATTTGCCCAAACTGGGGTTTTTAGAGGCTCCTTCCACCATGAATTTGGCCAAACTGGGGTTTTTAGAGGCTCCCTCCACCATGAATTGGTCCAAACTGGGGTTTTTAGAGGCTCCCTCCACCATGAATTAGTCCAAACTGGGGTTTTTAGAGGCTCCCTCCACCATGAATTGGTCCAAACTGGGCTGGTTAGAGGCTCCCTCCACCATGAATTTGCCCAAACTGGGGTTTTTAGAGGCTCCCTCCACCATGATTTTGGCCAAACTGGGGTTTTTAGAGGCTTCCTCCACCATGAATTGGTCCAAACTAGGGTTTTTAGAGGCTCCCTCCACCATGAATTGGTCCAAACTGGGGTTTTTATAGGCTCCCTCCACCATGAATTTCCCAAAACTTGGCTGCTTAGAGGCTTCCTCCACCATGAATTGGTCCAAACTGGGCTGGTTAGAGGCTCCCTCCACCATGAATTTGGCCAAACTGTGGTTTTTAGAGGCTCCCTCCACCATGAATTGTTCCAAACTGGGCTGGTTAGAGGCTCCCTCCACCATGAATTTGCCCAAACTGGGTTTTTTAGAGGTTCCCTCCACCATGAATTGGTCCAAACTGGGGTTTTTAGAGTCTCCCTCCACCACGAATTGGTCCAAACTGGGGTTTTTAGAGGCTCCCTCCACCATGAATTTCCCAAAACTTGGCTGTTTACAGGCTCCCTCCACCATGAATTGGTCCAAACTGGGCTGGTTAGAGGCTCCCTCCACCATGAATTTGCCCAAACTGGGCTGTTTAGAGGCTCCCTCCACCATGAATTGGTCCAAACTGGGGTTTTTAGAGGCTCCCTCCACCATGAATTGGTCCAAACTGGGGTTTTTATAGGCTCCCTCCACCATGAATTTCCCAAAACTTGGCTGTTTAGAGGCTCCCTCCACCATGAATTGGTCCAAACTGGGCTGGTTAGAGGCTCCCTCCACCATGAATTTGGCCAAACTGGGCTGTTTAGAGGCTCCCCCAGCATTGATTGGCCGATTGCTATACAGTGTATAGCATTCGGCCAATCAATGCTGGTTCTGCAGCAGGTTCTTCTTTGCTAGTCGGGAGAGCTGGCAGCTTTTGGTTATGCAGGAGCTGACTTTTTCTCATAGGAATGCATTGACCAGCGTTGATTGGCTGAATTCTATACAGTGTACAGCATTTGGCCAATCAACGCTGGTTCTGCCGGAGACTCGTCTGTGATGAGGCGGAGTCTAAGATCGGATCACAATGGAGACTGCTGTATAGCATTAGGCCGATCAATGCTGTTTCTGCAGTAAGTTCACATTAGCGCTTGCCTCCCATCCAGAAGGACTCCACAGGAGGACTCCCCCGAACGGAATATCAGCACAACTGCAAGCGCTGTGCAGTTAAAGCGCATGGACCTGTTATAGTCTATGGGGTCTGTGCACTTTACTGCACAGCGCTCCTACTGAACACTCTCCTCCTGCTACTCGTGGACTTGGTGACTCTTCTTTAGTCGAATAGTGGTTTCATCTGAAACGAGCATTTTTCCCCATAGACTGTAATGGGAATCGAGTACTCGAATATTGAGGCTCTACTCAAAACAAATATCGAATCTTGAATATTTCACTACTCGTCATCTCTAGTTACTACTATTCTGTAAATTGTCACTGCAGAATTCAACTTGTGCTGTATCTATGGGGAAATATATTTGTACTCATCCTTATCATAGAGTGTCATAAGCTGGGTTCTATTACCATATATCACTAGTCATTTTTGCAGTGATCTGGATTCAGTTGCTTTAGCTGTATTTGGTTCTATTGTGATATCTGTGTGAGGTTTTGTGACTCCCAGGTTTTTTTTTCTATACTGATAACTTACTCACAGGTGACCTAGCTGCACTGTACTGAAGATACTTCACTGGGAAAAAGATCACAGGAAAAGAGAATAGATGTGATTGGATGTCTATCACAGATTAGATGGGATTGAATGAGTATTAGAAGATACCTTATAATAAATGCAAATCTCCACTCCAGTCCACCTCCAAATACTGGTTATTTTGCTAGCTGGTCTGTAGTAATAGTTTTTGAGTCAGTAGCAAGTTTGTTTTAAGGTTGAGTGTGTTTAGGTAATTATTATTATTATTATTATTATTATTATTAAGGTGCAGAGGCATAGCTAGGGGTTCAGAAGTGGAAGGTTGAACATGTCCAAGTGGGCCCCCAACTCATCTATTCCAATATTATTAATATACAGCTACCCTACAGTGGTATATTTTGGCTGTACACAGGGCTCTGCAAACCATTTAGGTCAATACAGTACAGTAACATTTAGGTGACGTCTCATCTAATTTCTCACATTTCCCATCTTTTCCATCTGGACCGGCATGAACAATTCTTTGACGAAGCATTTTGGTGCAATTTTTGCTTGCATTCTTCTTTTGCTGCAAAGTTGCAATGAAGGTGGTTGCATATATGAATTATTCAATTGTGTTTTTGTTTTGTGCTGTGTAATCTGAAAAAGTTAGATTTTGGTGTCACATTCACAGTTTGGTAGGTGCAGTATAGATTTTTAACACATCAGTGAATAACAGCAAAATCCTGCCTGTCTTCCGTATTAGAGTTTTTGTGAGTCCAAGCTCTTGTTGTAGTTTATGTATGTGGTACATATAATATATATATATATATATATATATATATATATATATATATATATATATATATATATACATTGTCTACACCTTAGGCTATTATTTTAAATGTATTTTGTATATGAATCTGAGATTGAACATGAGTTTCAGGTGCCAATATATGTTTTAGTTTTTTCAAAAAAATATTTATGTTTGTCACAAAGTTGCATGAAGGTGCATGCGGCTATTAATGACCCATTGAGACATTTGTAATCTTCACATTGTGTGCTTTCAAAAATATACAGGGTTTAGGGGTTCACTTACTTTTCACAGTGTGTAATCTCTACATTTTATAGGATGATACTTTTTAACATTTCCTGCTTCAAAGCAGATTTTTGTTCCTTCCAGTTCTGGTGATTTTCTGAAGACACATGGATGCAGGTTTAGGCCATAGTGATATGAACTCTGCACATGATGAACTCTTATTTTAGGAGGTTTTGTGCATATAATTTATCGTTTGGTTTCCACTTTTAACAACTAATATACATTTATTTGCATTTTTTCATAAAACATTCACTTTAAATCAAAATTGCATGAAGGCGCCTGTTCGTATACAGTATCAAGTGGCATTCTGACAATGCTGCAGGTGTCTACTTTAAGAAAATATATAGGTATGGGGGGGTTGGATGATTTTTTAATGTTGCAATTTAGGTTTGATTTGTCCATCTCAAAACTGTGAAAATTGCTCTGGCTACTGGAGGTGCAAAATTTCCAGAGACCCTTGGCACTGAAAGGGTTAAATAGTGCCCCTTATTAATAATGCCCCAGGTGTTTCCTAATTAAAAGGTAAAAAAAAATGACTGGGGTTCCAATACCTGAAACCTCAGGAACAGCTGTGTGAATGAACCGTGGTGTCTGTGTAAGCGCCGTGACACCTTCTCTGTTTACATAGTGTTATTCATTTCATAGTGGCCATGTAATGTAACTACCGCCTTGTCCTATAGACATTTACGTGACAAGGCTGTTGCTACATGACATGGTCACTATAGACATACTTTGTGTGATACACAATAACCTCTACACGGGACTCTGAGTAGGTTTTTAACCAATTTTTCCAATAAGCGGAAAATATTTTGAAACCTCACTGACATGCGTGAACTATGCACATGATGAACTCTTATTTTTCAGAGGAGTGGTATATATAACTTTTCCGTGGGTTACCCTTTAATAACTAATAGAAATTTACATTCCTTTTTTTTTAAATAAAAACATTCATTTTGATGCAAAATTACGTTCAGGTTCCAGTGTATTTACAGTGCCGAGTAGCAAATGTCCTACTTTTAAAAAATATACAGTTTTGAGGGAGATCAGTATGATTTTTTATTTTTTTTTATGTAAATATAGGCTTTATTTGTACATGTCAAAATTTTGAAACTTGCACTTGTGACCAGTTATGTAAAATGTTCAAAAAACCTTGCATTGAAAAATTCTGCTTAGTTCGACCATAATATTATACATGTCTCAATTTGCTTGAAAAAAGGTTTGTTATTAGAGATGAGCGAGTAGTATTCGATCGAGTAGGTATACTACGGTATTCTAAATACTCGTACTCGATCGAATACTACTAGCTGTTCAAAGTTAAGATTCGATGCAGAACCAGCGTTGATTGGCAGAATGCTATACATTGCCAATCAACGCTAGTTCTTCTCTTACCTTTAGAAGTCTTCTCCCTGCGCAGCGTCCCCGCGTCTTCTTCCGGCTCTGCATTCACTCTGCTTAGGCATCGGGACTGGGCACAGCCAACTGCGCATGTCTGCGCTACAAGAAAATGGCCGCTTACACTGTAAGCGGCCATTTTCTTGTAGCGCGGGCATGCGCAGTCGGCTCTGCCTAGGCCCCATGCCTAGCAGAGTGAATTAAAGGCCGGAAGAGGACGCGGGGACGCTGCGCAGGGAGAAGAATCCAGCCCGACCCGCACTCATGGACTTGGTAAGTAGAATTTGATTGAATGTTGCGTACCCCTGAAACGAGCATTTCCCCACATAGACTATAATGGGGTTCGAAACCCGTTCGAACATTCGAACAGTGAGCGGCTGTTCGAATCGGATTTTGAACGTCGAACATTTTACTGTTCGCTCATCTCTATTTGTTACCCCAAAACAATGCCTGAGCAGATGATCAAGGTAGCTCACACCGGAAGGAAATCTAAATGCGTTGTGTGTACTGGATAAATATCAAAATTTTTCCTTTTGGTTTCTGGAGAAATTAAATTTATGAGGTTAATTTTGCAACATTTCTGCTATGAAGTTACTGTAGTCTGAATTAGTCCGGTTCATTATATAAGCTATTCTTGTGAACGGTTTTCATTTTTCATAAATTGGTTGGTCTACTGTTAATTTGTATGATATTAGCCGTCTTCAGAGCTCACCAGTGCTAATTGCATGAAATGTGTAGATTTATTGCCTTTACAGATTATTTTCCATCTGCGCAGTGGTTCCATTGGGACTCTGTTTTATAGAATCTTCTGCATATTAACCCATGTGAGCTGGACTGTGTAAATTGCATCTGTTCATTACCATTTTTCTACATATTTACAATTGTGCTTTTTTCCAAGCAATTAATTTCATTTGACAACGTTTTATTTGATATTAACTACGTATAAAAGACAACTTTCTGTCAATTTGTAACAGATTTCTGCAGAAAATTCTTGGCACTTAACAGTACGAGGATTATCATATACAGAATTACAAATATTGAACAAACATAATTACAAAAGTACATTCAGAAAAAATGTACTAATGCACCATACAGTGGGAAACTAAAGAAGCACTGAACCAAGCACATAACTTAACAACCCTACCTTATGTTCTCCTAGCACTTTCTATATCACAGTATAATGTAACTCAGCGCAAGAGTTCTAAGACTGGAAGTAGATAAATATGACCAGCAAAAAAAACTTTTAAAAAATGTTGCCATTAAAAATGTCAAAATTCCCAGATTTGCCCTTTCTCACTGTACCTTTCCTCTATACTTGAGATATTCCAATATGATTGTTGCAAGGCAACCCGCTTTGGACAGTAAAAATTAAAGGTGAGTGGCTCACAACTAGGGTTGAGCCGATCTTGACTTTTCAGGATCGATTTTGAAATCTGATTTCCGATCATTTTTCATTCTAACCCAATCTCGATCCCAATTCCGATCCCAATGCAAGTCAATGGGATTTTTTTTACAAATCGGAGATCAGATTTTAAAAACAATCCTATTCACTATACAGCATGGAATCTAAGAATTGAATGCTTTAATTGCTAGAATCCACGCTGTGTAGTGATTTTTTTAAATCACTAAGTAGCCAGAGGGGTTTTTTTTTAATCCTCTGGCTACTTAGTCCCCCCTGGTGTCCACTTACCTGAGTCCAGTGCCCGGTGTTTTCATTCTTCTTCGCCTCGCTGCCCCCTGCCTCCCAGGTTAGAAGAGTGTGGACGGGTTAGGAGAGTGTGGGCAGAGACGTCACATCTCCCCACCCTGTACCCGCCCACACTTTCCTAAGCAACAAGCCCCGCCTTCTTCCTAGTTCTTTAACACTAACCTGGGAGGCGGGGGCAGCGAGGCGAAGAAGAACGAGAACACTGGGCACTGGACCAGCCATCTCTACAGGTAAGTAGCTACTAGAGATGTTAGCTAGTCTCCCATTAGAATGAATGAACGCAGCCAGCGCGCAGGGGGTTAAGGCTGTGTGCCGGCTGCTTCCATTCATTCCTATGGAACTGCAGTGGAGCCTTCACACTAAGTATACACTCTGCTCAGAATGAGCGGAACGTATACTCAGTGTGAAGGCTAACATTGTTAGCTTTTCCCACAATGCTTGGCCAGTAGCAAAACATTGTGGGAAATAATCACCAATCTCAATCCCACCTAAAAAGATCGTGTTCGGAATTCCGATCGTGATTGTGAAATTTTCTCGATCGCCGATCAGAATCCGATCTTTGCTGAACACGATCGCTCAACCCTACTCACAACACCTAACACAAATATTTTAGTCTCCAAAGCTGGTTTTCCTACCTCACTAAACTTGATATCTCAATCCATGAAAGAAAGTGTTGAAGGACACACTTCCACGTCAGCTCATTAATGGATATTTATTTTGTGGGAATGTATGTATCTCTTCAGAACCATAGAGACATGGAAAATTGTTGTCTCACAAAAATAACAGCTGTCCTTATGCTCTATGAGAACTTATAAACATCAGAGAGTGGGTGTCCTTCATTAGGACATACTGTACCTAACCACTGAACCACTAACAAACAGCAGCTGTGTTTAAAGCCCAATACAGAAGATGCATATACTATAGAGAAAGGATTGAAAATATCTTGGGTGATCTTTGGGGTTGATCATTTAATATTATACATATTCATGTTCTTTAACCAGTTAAGGAGATAGACATTTTTTTTTTTTTTTTCAATTTTCATATTTCAAGATCAATCACTTTTTAGGGAGCGTTCACACTACCGTCGGTGACCGACATGTAGTGTCCGCTCCTAGTGTCCGCTCAAAATCTGTCACGGACACTAGGAGCGGACACTAGATGTGTCCGTGACACCTGTCATTCACTTGAATGGGCATCGGGTGCGTTCTTTTGCACTCCGTGCCTGTCCTTCCCTGTCCGCAAGAGAAGATGTCCGACTTCTCAAGCGGACAGAGGAACCCTGCATGCAGGGTTTTTCTGTCCGCTTGAGAAGTCGGACATCTTCTCTTGCGGACAGGAAAGGACGGGCACGGAGTGCAAAAGAACGCATCTGATGCCCATTCAAGTGAATGACAGGTGTCACAGAGACATCTAGTGTCCGCTCCTAGTGTCCGTGACAGATTTTGAGCGGACACTAGGAGCGGACACTACATGTCGGACACCGACGGTAGTGTGAACGCCCCCTTACTTCACTGATGACATAGCTAAATTAGGTCTTATTTTCTGCAGTACAAGTTACATTTTAACATGACACCATTTTGGGATACATATAAGGATTTGTTTAGCATTTGTTAAAGTTTTTGACTGGAATGAGTAAAAAACTTTTTTACTTTGAGTCACTAAATACCATTAACAAATTTATATAGCTCATTCATACTCTAATTGGCTGAGATGTATGAAGGCTTGTTTTTTGTAGAGAGTAGTTTTTACTCGTACCATTATAGCTTACATATAACTAAAGATGTCCTGAACCAGAAACTTTTTGGGTTTGCTGCCCATGAAACACTATTATATCCTGGGGTCCTCTCAGGCCCAGAGTATAAGTGGAGGCTCTAGGAAGGTGAGTAAAGATAACCTGTTATTCACCTTGTCTCACACCTCTTGGGTTTTTCCAACCTCCCTTGTGTCTCCACTTATTATACTCTGGGATCTGAGGAGACGACCTCAGAGCATGATGATAGCACTTACAGTTCATACCGAACAAGTTCAGCCCAAAACAAACCGCCAATCTCTACATATGACTTTTTTTTAATAACATTTTATTTATTTTGTTGAAATTGACCAAAAAATAGCATTTCTGTAATATACAGCAGAGATTCAGTGGTAATGCCCAAAATAAGTTCCATATTGACCTCTACATCTCAGTCAAAGCCAAGGCATCATTTTCCCGGTGGTGGATTGGGCTCCGTCATTTTGGGATGGATTAATGGCCCAGAAAGTGAGACCCAGGCCAGGGCTGACAATTTTTCACAATGAAAGCCAGGAACCTATTGAACTCTTCCATTTAAATATTGTACCAGAGGCAATAAAAAAAAAAAAATCAGGTACATATAAATAAACAGAACTTCGAGTATACATACGGTAAATATAATTTTGTAAAAAGCGCAAGTGCCTAAATTCATATATCATATGTATTCCAATGCAAGTTTACTCAGAAACAAATTCCCATTGATATGTGGTTATAAATAAAGATGTGCACTAATATAGAGTGCTTAATTGTATTGATGAAGTCAAAATAGTTAAACACTATATATTACTCCTATTCTTCTGGATGTATATGGGAGAAGTGTAGATCTCCTGTGTCTCTAATCTATTAAATTCTCCACATACCAAAGGGAAGTACACATGAATCACAATAATTGTATCGGATAGCTACCATATCACATTTTTCTTGATTAATAAAAAATGTGCTTTGATCATTATTTATTGTAGTGTATTATTCATGGGATAAATTGAGTATTGACTCCAGATAGGTTACTATGTTGTGTGCATCCTGTAATAGAAGTACTGGTATTTTGCAATGCATTAGACCCCCACCTATAGTTAAAATGTACTGCTGGTCATATTGTGTGTTTTTAGAACAGTTTACCACTGCCTGCTTCTTATTTTGCTAGATGGCAAGGTCTTCTTACCAATTCTTTATGGATTGGGCGTAAATCTAGAATCCACTTTTTCACTATGATCTGATTATGTAGAGATCGTGATATGTGCGTTACTAATATTAAAAAGTACTACTATTCCCCTTCCCTACGTTGAACATTAGTGGCAAGACATCTCATCTAGAGATGAGCGAACAGTGTTCTATCGAACTCATGTTCGATCGGATATTAGGCTGTTCGGCATGTTCGAATCGAATCGAACACCGCGTGGTAAAGTGCGCCATTACTCGATTCCCCTCCCACCTTCCCTGGCGCCTTTTTTGCTCCAATAACAGCGCTGGGTAGGTGGGACAGGAACTACGACACCGGTGACGTTGAAAAAAGTAGGCAAAACCCATTGGCTGCCGAAAACATGTGACCTCTAATTTAAAAGAACAGCGACGCCCAGCTTCGCGTCATTCTGAGCTTGCAATTCACCGAGGACGGAGGTTTCCGTCCAGCTAGCTAGGGCTTAGATTCTGGGTAGGCAGGGACAGGCTAGGATAGGAAGGAGAAGACAACCAACAGCTCTTGTAAGAGCTAAATTCCAGGGAGAAGCTTGTCAGTGTAACGTGGCACTGACGGGCTCAATCGCCGCAACCCAGCTTTCCCAGGATCCTGAATGGAATACACTGTCAGTGTATTCCCGTATACCCGATATATACCCCGATACCCGTTCCAACGGTGTGCCCCCCCACCTTCACCCCAGAAATACCCTGCAAGTCCCCTAGCAATAGAATTGGGGCTATATACACCCACAATTTTTACTACTGGTATACAGTGCCATTGTCTGACTGGGAATTCAAAGAATATATTGGGAATACAAATACCCTCATTTCTTGCTACTGCCATATAGTGCCAGTTTCTGACTGGTAATTCAAAGAATATATTGGGGTTACGTGCACCCACAATTTTTACTACTGGTATACAGTGCCATTGTCTGACTGGGAATTCAAAGAATATATTGGGAATACAAATACCCTCATTTCTTGCTACTGCCATATAGTGCCAGTTTCTGACTGGGAATTCAAAGAATATATTGGGGTTACGTGCACCCACAATTTTTACTACTGGTATACAGTGCCATTGTCTGACTGGGAATTCAAAGAGTATATTGGGAATACAAATACCCTCATTTCTTGCTACTGCCATATAGTGCCAGTTTCTGACTGGGAATTCAAAGAATATATTGGGGTTACGTGCACCCACAATTTTTACTACTGGTATACAGTGCCATTGTCTGACTGGGAATTCAAAGAATATATTGGGGTTATAAATACCCTCATTTCTTGCTACTGCCATATAGTGCCAGTTTCTGACTGGTAATTCAAAGAATATATTGGGGTTACGTGCACCCACAATTTTTACTACTGGTATACAGTGCCATTGTCTGACTGGGAATTCAAAGAGTATATTGGGAATACAAATACCCTCATTTCTTGCTACTGCCATATAGTGCCAGTGTCTGACTGGGAATTCAAAGAATATATTGGGGTTACGTGCACCCACAATTTTTACTACTGGTATACAGTGCCATTGTCTGACTGGGAATTCAAAGAGTATATTGGGAATACAAATACCCTCATTTCTTGCTACTGCCATATAGTGCCAGTTTCTGACTGGGAATTCAAAGAATATATTGGGGTTACGTGCACCCACAATTTTTACTACTGGTATACAGTGCCATTGTCTGACTGGGAATTCAAAGAGTATATTGGGAATACAAATACCCTCATTTCTTGCTACTGCCATATAGTGCCAGTTTCTGACTGGGAATTCAAAGAATATATTGGGGTTACGTGCACCCACAATTTTTACTACTGGTATACAGTGCCATTGTCTGACTGGGAATTCAAAGAATATATTGGGGTTATAAATACCCTCATTTCTTGCTACTGCCATATAGTGCCAGTTTCTGACTGGGAATTCAAAGAATATATTGGGGTTACGTGCACCCACAATTTTTACTACTGGTATACAGTGCCATTGTCTGACTGGGAATTCAAAGAATATATTGGGGTTATAAATACCCTCATTTCTTGCTACTGCCATATAGTGCCAGTTTCTGACTGGTAATTCAAAGAATATATTGGGGTTACGTGCACCCACAATTTTTACTACTGGTATACAGTGCCATTGTCTGACTGGGAATTCAAAGAATATATTGGGAATACAAATACCCTCATTTCTTGCTACTGCCATATAGTGCCAGTTTCTGACTGGGAATTCAAAGAATATATTGGGGTTACGTGCACCCACAATTTTTACTACTGGTATACAGTGCCATTGTCTGACTGGGAATTCAAAGAGTATATTGGGAATACAAATACCCTCATTTCTTGCTACTGCCATATAGTGCCAGTTTCTGACTGGGAATTCAAAGAATATATTGGGGTTACGTGCACCCACAATTTTTACTACTGGTATACAGTGCCATTGTCTGACTGGGAATTCAAAGAATATATTGGGGTTATAAATACCCTCATTTCTTGCTACTGCCATATAGTGCCAGTTTCTGACTGGTAATTCAAAGAATATATTGGGGTTACGTGCACCCACAATTTTTACTACTGGTATACAGTGCCATTGTCTGACTGGGAATTCAAAGAGTATATTGGGAATACAAATACCCTCATTTCTTGCTACTGCCATATAGTGCCAGTGTCTGACTGGGAATTCAAAGAATATATTGGGGTTACGTGCACCCACAATTTTTACTACTGGTATACAGTGCCATTGTCTGACTGGGAATTCAAAGAGTATATTGGGAATACAAATACCCTCATTTCTTGCTACTGCCATATAGTGCCAGTTTCTGACTGGGAATTCAAAGAATATATTGGGGTTACGTGCACCCACAATTTTTACTACTGGTATACAGTGCCATTGTCTGACTGGGAATTCAAAGAGTATATTGGGAATACAAATACCCTCATTTCTTGCTACTGCCATATAGTGCCAGTTTCTGACTGGGAATTCAAAGAATATATTGGGGTTACGTGCACCCACAATTTTTACTACTGGTATACAGTGCCATTGTCTGACTGGGAATTCAAAGAATATATTGGGGTTATAAATACCCTCATTTCTTGCTACTGCCATATAGTGCCAGTTTCTGACTGGGAATTCAAAGAATATATTGGGGTTACGTGCACCCACAATTTTTACTACTGGTATACAGTGCCATTGTCTGACTGGGAATTCAAAGAATATATTGGGGTTATAAATACCCTCATTTCTTGCTACTGCCATATAGTGCCAGTTTCTGACTGGTAATTCAAAGAATATATTGGGGTTACGTGCACCCACAATTTTTACTACTGGTATACAGTGCCATTGTCTGACTGGGAATTCAAAGAATATATTGGGAATACAAATACCCTCATTTCTTGCTACTGCCATATAGTGCCAGTGTCTGACTGGGAATTCAAAGAATATATTGGGGTTACGTGCACCCACAATTTTTACTACTGGTATACAGTGCCATTGTCTGACTGGGAATTCAAAGAGTATATTGGGAATACAAATACCCTCATTTCTTGCTACTGCCATATAGTGCCAGTTTCTGACTGGGAATTCAAAGAATATATTGGGGTTACGTGCACCCACAATTTTTACTACTGGTATACAGTGCCATTGTCTGACTGGGAATTCAAAGAATATATTGGGGTTATAAATACCCTCATTTCTTGCTACTGCCATATAGTGCCAGTTTCTGACTGGTAATTCAAAGAATATATTGGGGTTACGTGCACCCACAATTTTTACTACTGGTATACAGTGCCATTGTCTGACTGGGAATTCAAAGAGTATATTGGGAATACAAATACCCTCATTTCTTGCTACTGCCATATAGTGCCAGTTTCTGACTGGGAATTCAAAGAATATATTGGGGTTACGTGCACCCACAATTTTTACTACTGGTATACAGTGCCAATTTCTAACTAGGAATTCAAAATGCGCAAGGCTCCCGGAAAGGGACGTGGACGAGGCCGTGGGCGAGGTCGGGGGAATGGTTCTGGGGAGCAAGGTAGCAGTGAAGCCACAGGGCGTCCCGTGCCTACTCCTGTGGGGCAGCAAGCATTGCGCCACTCCACAGTGCCAGGGTTGCTTGCCACATTAACTAAACTGCAGGGTACAAACCTTAGTAAGCCCGAGAACCAGGAACAGGTCTTGCAATGGCTGTCAGAGAACGCTTACAGCACATTGTCCAGCAGCCAGTCAGACTCTGCCTCCTCTCCTCCTATTACCCAACAGTCTTGTCTTCCTTCCTCCCAAAATTCCGAAGCTTTACAGAACAATAACCCAAACTGTCCCTGCTCCCCAGAGCTGTTCTCCGCTCCTTTCATTGTCCCTCAACCTGCCTCTCCACGTCACGATTCCACGAACCTAACAGAGGAGCATCTGTATCCAGATGCTCAAACACTAGAGTCTCCTCCATCTCCGTTCGATTTGGTGGTGGATGACCAGCAACCCACCCTCATCGACGATGATGTGACGCAGTTGCCGTCAGGGCATCCAGTTGACCGGCGCATTGTGCGGGAGGAGGAGATGAGACAGGAGTTGGAAGAGGAAGTGGTGGATGATGAGGACACTGACCCGACCTGGACAGGGGGGATGTCAAGCGGGGAAAGTAGTGTAGATGTTGAGGCAGGTGCAGCACCAAAAAGGGTAGCTAGAGGCAGAGGCAGAGGTCAGCAGCTTAGGCGAAGCCAGGCCACACCCGGAATCTCCCAAGATGTTCCAGTTCGTACCCAGCCCCGAAAAACTCCCACCTCGAGGGCACGTTTCTCGAAGGTGTGGAGTTTTTTCAAGGAATGCGCCGAGGACAGATATAGTGTTGTCTGCACAATTTGCCTCTCGAAATTGATTAGGGGCTCTGAGAAGAGCAACCTGTCCACCACTTCAATGCGCCGTCATTTGGAATCCAAGCACTGGAATCAGTGGCAGGCAGCAACGGCAGGACAAAGGCCGACTGCCGTTCACGCCACTGCCACTGCCTCTGCCTCTGCCTCTGCCACTGCCACTGCTGACTGTGCTGGCGATGCACTCCAGAAGACGAGCCAGGACACCACTTCATCTGCCTCCGCCACTTTGTTGACTTCTACCTCATCCTCCCCTGGTCCTGTCTTATCTCCTTCTCCTGCACCATCAAAGGCACCATCAGGCGTTTCTTTACAACAACCCACCATCTCTCAGACATTGGAGCGGCGGCAGAAATACACTGCTAACCACCCACACGCGCAAGCCTTGAACGCCAACATCGCTAAACTGCTGGCCCAGGAGATGTTGGCGTTCCGGCTTGTTGAAACTCCCGCCTTCCTGGACCTGATGGCAACTGCGGCACCTCGCTATGCCGTCCCTAGCCGTCACTACTTCTCCCGGTGTGCCGTCCCCGCCTTGCACCAGCATGTGTCACTCAACATCAGGCGGGCCCTTAGTTCCGCGCTTTGCACAAAGGTCCACTTGACCACCGACGCGTGGACAAGTGCATGCGGACAGGGACGCTACATTTCACTGACGGCACACTGGGTGAATGTAGTTGAGGCTGGGACTGCTTCCCAAACTGGCCCGGTGTACCTCGTCTCCCCGCCTAACATTCCTGGCAGGGACACGAGAAGAACACCCCCCTCCTCCTCCTCTTCTACCGCCTCCTCCTCCGCCACCGCCTCCTCCTCCGCCACCGCCTCCTCCTCCGCTGTTAGATTGACCCCAGCTACGAGTTGGAAACGTTGCAGCACTGGCGTTGGTAGACGTCAGCAGGCTGTGCTGAAGCTGATCAGCTTGGGGGACAGACAGCACACTGCCTCCGAGGTGAGGGATGCCCTCCTCGATGAGACGGCAATATGGTTTGAGCCGCTGCACCTGGGCCCAGGCATGGTCGTTTGTGATAACGGCCGGAACCTGGTAGCAGCTCTGGAGCTTGCCGGACTCCAACATGTTCCATGCCTGGCCCACGTCTTCAACCTAGTGGTGCAACGTTTCCTAAAGAGCTACCCCAATGTTCCAGAGCTACTGGTGAAAGTGCGGCGCATGTGCGCCCACTTTCGCAAGTCGACAGTAGCCGCTGCTAGCTTAAAATCTCTCCAGCAACGCCTGCATGTGCCACAACACCGGCTTTTGTGCGACGTCCCCACACGCTGGAACTCAACGTTTCAGATGTTGAATAGAGTGGTTGAGCAGCAGAGACCTTTGATGGAATACCAGCTACAAAACCCTAGGGTGCCACAAAGTCAGCTGCCTCAGTTTCACATCCATGAGTGGCCATGGATGAGAGACCTTTGTGACATCCTACGGGTCTTTGAGGAGTCCACAAGGAGGGTGAGCTCTGAGGATGCGATGGTGAGCCTTACAATCCCGCTCTTGTGTGTTCTGAGAGAATCCCTGATTGACATCAGGGATAACTCAGATCACACAGAGGAGTTAGGGATAGCATCCGATCCGTCACAGCTGGAGAGTAGGTCCACACATCTGTCCGCTTCACTGCGTTTAATGGAGGAGGAGGAGGAGGAGGAGGAGGAAGAAGAGTTGTCCGATGATGTGATGGTGATACAGGAGGCTTCCGGGCAACTTCGAATCGTCCCATTGTTGCAGCGCGGATGGGTAGACATGGAGGATGAGGAGGAAATGGAGATTGAACTTTCCGGTGGGGCCAGAGGAGTCATGCCAACTAACACTGTGGCAGACATGGCTGAGTTCATGTTGGGGTGCTTTACAACCGACAAGCGTATTGTCAAAATCATGGAGGACAACCAGTACTGGATCTTTGCTATCCTTGACCCCCGGTATAAAAACAACATCTCGTCTTTTATTCCGGTAGAGGGGAGGGCCAATCGCATCAATGCTTGCCACAGGCAATTGGTGCAGAATATGATGGAGATGTTTCCAGCATGTGACGTTGGCGGCAGGGAGGGCAGTTCCTCCAGTAGGCAACCAAGTTCTCACCGGTCCACACAAACGAGGGGCACACTGTCTAAGGTCTGGGACACCTTGATGGCACCCCCTCGCCAAAGTGCCGCCACGGAGGGTCCTAGTGTCACCAGGCGTGAGAAGTATAGGCGCATGTTGCGGGAATACCTTTCCGACCACAGCCCTGTCCTCTCCGACCCCTCTGCGCCCTACACGTATTGGGTGTCGAAGTTGGACCTGTGGCTTGAACTTGCCCTATATGCCTTGGAGGTGCTGTCCTGTCCTGCCGCCAGCGTCCTATCTGAGAGGGTGTTCAGTGCAGCCGGTGGCATCATCACTGACAAGCGCACCCGTCTGTCAGCTGAGAGTGCCGACCGGCTCACTTTGATAAAAATGAACCACCACTGGGTAGAGCCGTCATTTTTGTGCCCACCTGTGTAAAGCACCCCAACATGAAACTCCATGTCTGTACTCAACCTCTCCAATTCCTCCGCATCCTCATACTCATCCACCATAAGCGTTGCACAATTCTGCTAATACTAGGCTCCCTCCACCCTGATTTCCCCCAACTCTGCTGGTTAGAGGCTCCCTCCACCATGAATTTGCCCAAACTGGGCTGTTTAGAGGCTCCCTCCACCATGAATTGGTCCAAACTGGGGTGGTTAGAGGCTCCCTCCACCATGAATTGGTCCAAACTGGGGTGGTTAGAGGCTCCCTCCACCATTAATTGGTCCAAACTGGGCTGGTTAGAGGCTCCCTCCACAATTAATTGGTCCAAACTGGGCTAATTAGAGGCTCCCTCCACCATGAATTGGTCCAAACTGGGTTTTTTAGAGGCTCCCTCCACCATTAATTGGTCCAAACTGGGCTGGTTAGAGGCTCCCTCCACAATTAATTGGTCCAAACTGGGCTAATTAGAGGCTCCCTCCACCATGAATTGGTCCAAACTGGGTTTTTTAGAGGCTCCCTCCACCATTAATTGGTCCAAACTGGGCTGGTTAGAGGCTCCCTCCACAATTAATTGGTCCAAACTGGGCTAATTAGAGGCTCCCTCCACCATGAATTGGTCCAAACTGGGTTTTTTAGAGGCTCCCTCCACCATGAATTTGCCCAAACTGGGCTGTTTAGAGGCTCCCTCCACCATGAATTGGTCCAAACTGGGCTGGTTAGAGGCTCCCTCCACCATGAATTTCCCAAAACTTGGCTGTTTAGAGGCTCCCTCCACCATGAATTTGCCCAAACTGGGCTGTTTAGAGGCTCCCTCCACCATTAATTGGTCCAAACTGGGCTGGTTAGAGGCTCCCTCCACCATGAATTTGCCCAAACTGGGGTGGTTAGAGGCTCCCTCCACCATTAATTGGTCCAAACTGGGCTGGTTAGAGGCTCCCTCCACCATGAATTTCCCAAAACTTGGCTGTTTAGAGGCTCCCTCCACCATTAATTGGTCCAAACTGGGCTGGTTAGAGGCTCCCTCCACCATGAATTTGCCCAAACTGGGCTGTTTAGAGGCTCCCTCCACCATTAATTGGTCCAAACTGGGCTGGTTAGAGGCTCCCTCCACCATGAATTTGCCCAAACTGGGCTGTTTAGAGGCTCCCTCCACCATGAATTGGTCCAAACTGGGGTGGTTAGAGGCTCCCTCCACCATGAATTGGTCCAAACTGGGGTGGTTAGAGGCTCCCTCCACCATTAATTGGTCCAAACTGGGCTGGTTAGAGGCTCCCTCCACAATTAATTGGTCCAAACTGGGCTAATTAGAGGCTCCCTCCACCATGAATTGGTCCAAACTGGGTTTTTTAGAGGCTCCCTCCACCATTAATTGGTCCAAACTGGGCTGGTTAGAGGCTCCCTCCACAATTAATTGGTCCAAACTGGGCTAATTAGAGGCTCCCTCCACCATGAATTGGTCCAAACTGGGTTTTTTAGAGGCTCCCTCCACCATGAATTTGCCCAAACTGGGCTGTTTAGAGGCTCCCTCCACCATGAATTGGTCCAAACTGGGCTGGTTAGAGGCTCCCTCCACCATGAATTTCCCAAAACTTGGCTGTTTAGAGGCTCCCTCCACCATTAATTGGTCCAAACTGGGCTGGTTAGAGGCTCCCTCCACCATTAATTGGTCCAAACTGGGCTGGTTAGAGGCTCCCTCCACCATTAATTGGTCCAAACTGGGCTGGTTAGAGGCTCCCTCCACCATGAATTTCCCAAAACTTGGCTGTTTAGAGGCTCCCTCCACCATTAATTGGTCCAAACTGGGCTGGTTAGAGGCTCCCTCCACCATGAATTTGCCCAAACTGGGCTGTTTAGAGGCTCCCTCCACCATGAATTTGCCCAAACTGGGCTGTTTAGAGGCTCCCTCCACCATGAATTGGTCCAAACTGGGCTGGTTAGAGGCTCCCTCCACCATGAATTTCCCAAAACTTGGCTGTTTAGAGGCTCCCTCCACCATTAATTGGTCCAAACTGGGCTGGTTAGAGGCTCCCTCCACCATGAATTTGCCCAAACTGGGGTGGTTAGAGGCTCCCTCCACCATTAATTGGTCCAAACTGGGCTGGTTAGAGGCTCCCTCCACAATTAATTGGTCCAAACTGGGCTAATTAGAGGCTCCCTCCACCATGAATTGGTCCAAACTGGGTTTTTTAGAGGCTCCCTCCACCATGAATTTCCCAAAACTTGGCTGTTTAGAGGCTCCCTCCACCATGAATTGGTCCAAACTGGGCTGGTTAGAGGCTCCCTCCACCATGAATTTCCCAAAACTTGGCTGTTTAGAGGCTCCCTCCACCATTAATTGGTCCAAACTGGGCTGGTTAGAGGCTCCCTCCACCATGAATTTGCCCAAACTGGGCTGTTTAGAGGCTCCCTCCACCATGAATTGGTCCAAACTGGGCTGGTTAGAGGCTCCCTCCACCATGAATTTCCCAAAACTTGGCTGTTTAGAGGCTCCCTCCACCATTAATTGGTCCAAACTGGGCTGGTTAGAGGCTCCCTCCACCATGAATTGGTCCAAACTGGGGTGGTTAGAGGCTCCCTCCACCATTAATTGGTCCAAACTGGGCTGGTTAGAGGCTCCCTCCACCATTAATTGGTCCAAACTGGGCTGGTTAGAGGCTCCCTCCACCATTAATTGGTCCAAACTGGGCTGGTTAGAGGCTCCCTCCACCATGAATTTCCCAAAACTTGGCTGTTTAGAGGCTCCCTCCACCATTAATTGGTCCAAACTGGGCTGGTTAGAGGCTCCCTCCACCATGAATTTGCCCAAACTGGGCTGTTTAGAGGCTCCCTCCACCATGAATTTGCCCAAACTGGGCTGTTTAGAGGCTCCCTCCACCATGAATTGGTCCAAACTGGGCTGGTTAGAGGCTCCCTCCACCATGAATTTCCCAAAACTTGGCTGTTTAGAGGCTCCCTCCACCATTAATTGGTCCAAACTGGGCTGGTTAGAGGCTCCCTCCACCATGAATTTGCCCAAACTGGGGTGGTTAGAGGCTCCCTCCACCATTAATTGGTCCAAACTGGGCTGGTTAGAGGCTCCCTCCACAATTAATTGGTCCAAACTGGGCTAATTAGAGGCTCCCTCCACCATGAATTGGTCCAAACTGGGTTTTTTAGAGGCTCCCTCCACCATGAATTTCCCAAAACTTGGCTGTTTAGAGGCTCCCTCCACCATGAATTGGTCCAAACTGGGCTGGTTAGAGGCTCCCTCCACCATGAATTTCCCAAAACTTGGCTGTTTAGAGGCTCCCTCCACCATTAATTGGTCCAAACTGGGCTGGTTAGAGGCTCCCTCCACCATGAATTTGCCCAAACTGGGCTGTTTAGAGGCTCCCTCCACCATGAATTGGTCCAAACTGGGCTGGTTAGAGGCTCCCTCCACCATGAATTTCCCAAAACTTGGCTGTTTAGAGGCTCCCTCCACCATGAATTGGTCCAAACTGGGCTGGTTAGAGGCTCCCTCCACCATGAATTGGTCCAAACTGGGGTGGTTAGAGGCTCCCTCCACCATTAATTGGTCCAAACTGGGCTGGTTAGAGGCTCCCTCCACCATTAATTGGTCCAAACTGGGCTGGTTAGAGGCTCCCTCCACCATGAATTTGCCCAAACTGGGGTGGTTAGAGGCTCCCTCCACCATTAATTGGTCCAAACTGGGCTGGTTAGAGGCTCCCTCCACAATTAATTGGTCCAAACTGGGCTAATTAGAGGCTCCCTCCACCATGAATTGGTCCAAACTGGGTTTTTTAGAGGCTCCCTCCACCATGAATTTGCCCAAACTGGGCTGTTTAGAGGCTCCCTCCACCATGAATTGGTCCAAACTGGGCTGGTTAGAGGCTCCCTCCACCATGAATTTCCCAAAACTTGGCTGTTTAGAGGCTCCCTCCACCATTAATTGGTCCAAACTGGGCTGGTTAGAGGCTCCCTCCACCATTAATTGGTCCAAACTGGGCTGGTTAGAGGCTCCCTCCACCATTAATTGGTCCAAACTGGGCTGGTTAGAGGCTCCCTCCACCATTAATTGGTCCAAACTGGGCTGTTTAGAGGCTCCCTCCACCATTAATTGGTCCAAACTGGGCTGGTTAGAGGCTCCCTCCACCATGAATTTGCCCAAACTGGGCTGTTTAGAGGCTCCCTCCACCATGAATTGGTCCAAACTGGGCTGGTTAGAGGCTCCCTCCACCATGAATTTCCCAAAACTTGGCTGTTTAGAGGCTCCCTCCACCATTAATTGGTCCAAACTGGGCTGGTTAGAGGCTCCCTCCACCATGAATTGGTCCAAACTGGGGTTTTTAGAGGCTCCCTCCACCATGAATTGGTCCAAACTGGGGTTTTTAGAGTCTCCCTCCACCATGAATTGGTCCAAACTGGGGTTTTTAGAGTCTCCCTCCACCATGAATTGGTCCAAACTGGGGTTTTTAGAGGCTCCCTCCACCATGAATTTGCCCAAACTCTGCTGGTTAGAGGCTCAATCCACCCTGATTTTCAAAACAAATGTTGGTGCCAACCTCAACTTACTACAAGGGCCAAATTCACTGCTGGTGACAAGCTCTCCTCACTGCAAGTGCCAAATACACATGTTTCAAGGTGTTTTCCTACTGTCAGAGAGGTGGTATTGAGTGTGTAAAGTGTGTAGTTGTTAGGCTGTGATGTTGGGGTAATAGAGGGTCTTTGGTGTGTTAGATGCCCCCAGACATGCTTCCCCTGCTGTCCCAGTGTCATTCCAGAGGTGTTGGCATCATTTCCTGGGGTGTCATAGTGGACTTGGTGACCCTCCAGACACGGATTTGGGTTTCCCCCTTAACGAGTATCTGTTCCCCATAGACTATAATGGGGTTCGAAACCCGTTCGAACACACGAACATTGAGCGGCTGTTCGAATCGAATTTCGAACCTCGAACATTTTAGTGTTCGCTCATCTCTAATCTCATCCCTTCAATGGGTTGAGATTAAATGGGAGGCAATGTGTATCCCTTTTATTGCTTTCTTATCCCCCTTTCTCAGCCAACCCTCAAACTGGGTCGTCCCCTATTAACATTGGTGACTTCTAGATCCACGGGAATCTTCCTCCTTAGGAATAAGAAGAAGGATCATACTAAATCTATAAAGGTCTACCCCTCCAATATCTTTTTGCCATTTCTTATGCTTAGTAATTGTAATTTATTACATTATGGGTAAGGTGAGGACCCTCGAGGATCTCTCTAGCACATATTATTTACCGCATAAAGATTTTTATGACTATTTACAAGTGAGAAATATTCTTAGACTTTCCCTTCGGTTGGACCATTTTTTTTCCTCATATTCAACCTATTCCCATTTTATGGCTGATGAAGGAAAATCTAAATGTATGAATAGAGATGAGCGAACAGTGTTCTATCGAACATCAGGCTGTTCGATGTGTTCGATTCGAATCGAACATCACATGGCAAACTCCAAAAAAATTTGATTCCCCTCCCACCTTCCCTGGCGCTTTTTTTAGATGTGTAGTTGAGCAGAACTGGCTCAGCACTGCTAAGTCTTTGCATTCGCATAGGAATGCATTGGCCAGCCTTCGGCCAATCAGCGCTGGCTCTGCCGGAGGAGGCGGAGTCTAAGGTCGGACCTGAATGGAGACAGGTGTGGAGCGATCTAAGACTCCGCCTCCTCCAGCAGAGCCAGCGCTGATTGGTCGAGTTCCGTACTCTGGCCAATCAGCGCTGGCCAATGCATTCTGTAGCCCAATGAAGTAGAGCTGAATGTGTGTGCTTAGCACACACATTCAGCTCTACTTCATCGGGCTAATAGAATGCATTGGCCAATCAGCGCTGGCCAATGCATTCTATTAGCGTGAGCTGAGTTTGCACAGGGGTTCTAGTGCACCCTCGGCTCTGCTACATCAGATGTACATCATCTGATGTAGCAGAGCTGAGTGTGCATCAGATGTGTAGTTGAGCAGAACTGGCTCAGCACTGCTAAGTCTCTGCATTCGCATAGGAATGCATTGGCCAGCCTTCGGCCAATCAGCGCTGGCTCTGCCGGAGGAGGCAGAGTCTAAGGTCGGACCTGAATGGAGACTGGTGTGGAGCGATCTTAGACTCCGCCTCCTCCAGCAGAGCCAGCGCTGATTGGTCGAATTCCGTACTCTGGCCAATCAGCACTGGCCAATGCATTTCTATGGGGAAAAGTTAGCTTGCGAAAATCGCAAACTGACAGGGATTTCCATGAAATAAAGTGACTTTTATGCCCCCAGACATGCTTCCCCTGCTGTCCCAGTGTCATTCCAGGGTGTTGGTATCATTTCCTGGGGTGTCATAGTGGACTTGGTGACCCTCCAGACACGGATTTGGGTTTCCCCCTTAACGAGTATATGTTCCCCATAGACTATAATGGGGTTCGAAACCCATTCGAACACTCGAACAGTGAGCGGCTGTTCGAATCGAATTTCGAACCTCGAACATTTTAGTGTTCGCTCATCTCTATGTATGAACTCTTTTAATTCGGCATCAATTTGTGGGGCCTCTGATGTTAAACAGAAATATATTCTTAATATATTCTGAATGTCATGTGGGACTTTATTGGTTGTCTAAGATATCCAAAAGTGCTTCATACTGGAAGGTAGCACAGAAGCTTCTCTTCCAATGGTATAGGACCACTTTACAACTACCTAAGTTTGTTCTCGATTATTCCCCACATGTTGGTGGAAATGTAGTAAGCCTGGTTCTTACTTTCACATGTGGTGTGAATATCCTTTTGCATATAAGTTTCGGATGGAGTTCTCTCAATTTGATTCTGATGTTATTCAGATCCAATTTCTATTAATGGCCCCCTAAGCTCTATGTTTTATATATTTGGAATTTATCCAATTACTGGCTAGAAAATTGGTGGCCAATATCATTTTGGCTGCATTTACTGGTCCTGGAGAGCTAATATCCCTCTAACGACTAAGGAACTGTATTGTTTGCTTCAATTTCATTACACTATAAAGATTATGACCCACAAGAGGTTATGTCCTCTGAGTTCCCCACCCTTACATTGGAATATTTAGACCAGCTTTACCTCCAGGGTCTCTCACCTAATTTAAATATTAAGTATGCATTTAATGGCTAATTTATATTATCTCTTGGATGTAACTCACAATACCATAGTAGAAATGTTCTTTGATTTTGTTTATTTCATTATATTCAGTGTTCAAATGTTTTATTATTGCTGTTTCTTTAGACAGGTCACTTTATACTTTGTATATTTGTAGATTGGACACTGTTGTATTATTACATGTATTATCTTTCTGCTGTTTTGAATGCCCCATGAATGCATTGCTATTTGAAAAATTCTAATAAAAATTTAAATTGCCAAAAGAAGAAAACATTATGGTTTAATAGAAGAGTAAGTAACATATTTACTAGTTTCTTTTAAGTGGTATAAGAAACCAGAACTGTTGCTGATAGAGAGTATGAAGATAAACAAGAGAGGACAAACATACGGTATTATCAATACTGCTAAAGCATCAAACAAGAAGATATGGCCAATTCATTTATGAAGGGGGATAAAACATTATTATTAGTGATATAAATAAGATAAACGGTGGGATTACTAAGATTAGAAATGCTGATTGTCTAAGTAGTTTCTTTTGTATGGGGATGGCATTACTGCTTGTTGTAAGGGCTCAGTCACAGTGTTATTGGAGGGTGATGTTATTGGTGAACTGGCACATTGAAAGTCAAACAAGTCAATTGGTTCAGAGGGCATCTAGCCAAAGTCCTTAAAGAATTCTGATCTGTGATTGCTGCTTGTTTTACTGATTTGTTTACCCAGTCCCACCTAATAAGTGATGTTGGAAGGGACCTTTTAACAGGTGCAGATTGAGAATGGCCAATGTTGACCCTATCCATAAAATGCATAACAGAGAAGAAGCTGGAAACTACAAAGTAGTTGACTTGAGTTTAGTAGTTGTACAATAATGCAGACCCTCCTGAAAAATATGATAATTGACCATAATTATGACCATAATTATAATTTGAAAAGGTTCAAAGGGTATGAATACTTTTACAAGGCACTGTAGGTAGATTCCTGTATACACACACATACTGGGAAGGGCCCATATTGTGTTTATATACCAAAGCTATGTCCTCAGGTGAGAAGGATATCTGTACATCTACTTTCCAGGCCTGAATGAAAGAGGGAAGTACTATTTCTAGATCTCATAGGAGCTTGGAGTAGAGAGCAGATAGGTAATTCCTAAACGGAAGCATAGGGTGGTAGAGGCAGCAAATGGTAGGGTAAGCTGTGCACAGTGTACAATGTGCATACACGGGGGTACTTAGCTAGTGAGAATAGAAATACGGTCCAATACCGGATATGGGATGGTATGACTATGAAAAGACTAAGTTTCTTATGTCTTACCTTATGTTATAAATAAGAACATAAAGAGAAATAAAGAAGAGGAAAAAGAAACAGCAGATTCGTAATACTTAGAACAGTAGGAAAAAGTCTGGCTCCACATGTGGCTTCTTCTTTTGAGATTTAGAGTTGGGTTTTATCCGAACTCAATGCCTAGTAAGTCAAGGAGAGAGGCTACAATGGTGAATGTAAGCCATAAGGGGATGGTGATATGGTTCCATTCTAGAGGCTAGCATGCAACCTGGAAGTCATCTGGATGTCAAATGTTTTACTGACAGCCGCCAAAAGGCATATGGACCATAACAGTGCTCTCAGATGATCAGTAAGGGCCTTCACCTGTCGTCATTTGGATAGAGTCGCCAAAAAGACATCCTGGAAAAAAAGTGATCTTGTGTTCCTCATAAGAGGCATCGGTGTTAGAGGAGCCTTCTGTAAAACTCTTTAACGGGGAAGAACTAAAGTTTACACATAATGTCTCTATGGAGTTTAATGTCCTTGGTTTTCAGAACTAAGGCTTTATGAGCTCTTTCAAGTTGAACATCAGAAGGCACAATTTATCCAAAACAGGGGGAAACATTGTGGCTCAGAGGTTAGTACCTGAGCCTTGTAGCACTGGAGTCCTGGGTGCGAAACCCGCCAGTAACAACATTGCAAGGAGTTTGTATGTTCTCCCTGTGTTTGCATGGATTTTCTCCCATAAAGACATATTGATAGGAGGAAAAAAAACTACATTGTGATCCCTATATGGGGCTCACAATCTACATAAAAAAAAAAAAAAATATCCAAAACAGATTCCAAGATCTTCTTCGTAATGTTTTCAGATGGAGGAAAGTTCTCATGCACTCCTCTTATGCAGATGTTATTCCAACTACTTCTATTATCCTGGTCCTCCAGATAGAAGTGTAGTGAGTTCAGATGTGCTTAACAAGCTGTTAGCAGCATAGAGGTGGTTTTGTCATGGACCAAAAGCGATGTCTGTGTTTCCTCCAGTTGCTCAACCCTAGAACCAGTGACCTGAAGTTATTCAGTTCCTTCATGACCGGTTGCAAGGCCTTTTCAATAATTTTCTGGAGGCCATCGGAGGAGATGGTGACTGGAAATGTTCCCTTCATCCATAAAGTACTCTGCATCACATGATTCTGCAGTGTCAGGTATGGCTAGTGAGTGCTTTGCTCCAGGCTTAGATGGAGCGAAGAGTACTTCTTAAGTTATTTGTCCATGTCTACCTACAATTTTTTGTATTGTTTTGGAGTAGCATAGGAGTCCATGGTCTTGACCGATCTTTACCATGGTAGATAGAAGTAATGCTTGCCAGTCCACATCAGGTGGACATACGTGTGGTCAGCTTTTGAACAGCATAAAAAAAATTGACCAGTGCCAGGGGGGCAGCCTGCACTGCCAACCTGATGGTAATATATTTGTGGTTAGGGAAGATTGCAGGTGAAAGGAAATGGAAAGGTGTATGAGTCTCAGTGTTACAGCCAGGTTGTCCAGGAAGGCCCAAGTAGATGTAGTAACTCAGTAAGTATGGATATGTAAACTGCTAGGGGGTGTAATGAAGCACTGTAAATGCAGGGAATGTGTCAGGATTAATGAGGAGAGTGACATTGTAAGGGTCCGTTCACACGTGCACATAGGGCACGGATTATGGCGTGGAATCCACGTCATAATCCGTGCCCTCACAATGGTGGTCTATGGAGACAGCCAGGCTTCTTTTTTTCCGCTAGCAGGATGTTGCCGCTAGCGGAAAAAAGAAGAGAGTTGCGCTTTCTTCAGGCAACTTCCGTAGCTCATTGAGCCATGGTGTCCGCCAGGCAGCAGCAACCTCTGCAGTCGGCCCATTCATTTGAGCCGACTCCGGAGGGGGAAGCCGCGACTGCGACAGTTGGGGCAGGCAGGTTTTGACCCGCATCTCCCCCCATCACTCTTGGTGCCAAAATCTACCCCTGTGTGAACTAGCCTTAACAGTGTCTAACTACTGACAAAGGGGTGGAGTCTTACCCTGTCCAGAGGTAGATGGCTGCAACAAGTGTGGAAAGGCAGGTAACAGGGTAACTTGGCCATTGTAGTCCCAAGGGTCCCACAGTTCAATGTAGGGGTGGTGGGCAGCTATTTGGGCAGCTAGGGCTGTAGGCAATGGGGCAGATAAACAAAATCTGTCTAACTTTTAGACACAACTGAATGATCCAAAGATATGAATAGTAGATCGTTTTTGTTATAGAACTGATACAGACCCTATTAGGTGAAATAATTGAAACATAACTTTTATTACAAATGTATAAATTAAAGATTTTAAAATTATGTGAGGTATATATCTAGGCATATTGATATATACCTGACTGATATAAAGGTCTAATAGGCCTAGTGGAAGCCAAATCAATAGGAATGGGGGAAGTGCTTTTCTGAATCAGTGCTCAATTTTCTCTTTTTCAGTTATTTGAAAAAAAGGGCAATGATATTATTCTCCCTACATGAGTCCCAAGGTTCACCCATATAAATAAAAAAGAGGTGAAATTCAAAGACCACTTTACCACATATGTATATCTCAAGGCAGTGGTATAGGAGTATTGAAATATGCACAGATAAGGCTTAATGATCAGCTAAAGTATCCTTATTAGTAGTGAAAGCATCAATATCCAGTCACTAAGGTAGCCAGATCTTTACTCTCTGTGTCCATAGCCCAAAGCCAAATCCTACATGGCCAGGCTGCTTGCCTTAGCAAACACAGGGACTGGTAAGTTTAAATATCCTGACCATTATCAGTTGCCCCTGTCCCAAACCCTACACATTTCAGCAGCAATATTTCCTCCGGGGTAGTATATAGGACATTCATGAAGCAAGAGCAGCAATCGTCTACTGACACTGCTCTTCAAGCTCCTCTGTGTTTGGCACTTATGTGGCCGTAGGGCATGTGAGACATCAACTACACACCCACCTCATACAAGTCAATAAGTGGTGTGACTCTGCCCTGGAGGAGTGGTGGAGACGTCATAGCATCTATGGATTGCACAGGAGACTCAAATGGCTTGGAATAGTTGTCTAAGATAAGATGGAATAATAAAATGCATTGTATGCTTTGACAAAGGTGAACTAAACATAGCATATAAACCAAATCCCCATTTCAACAATCCCCACACACATTGTACAAGGCACACAAACTCTTACTAAATCACAGAAAACAAGGTGAAAACTATGCACACCAATTTTATGGTGCAAATTTCGCCAGAATTCTGGTTCATACTGTATTTATTAGTTTATCTGTGACTTTCATTTAGTAAAAAAACAAAATGGAGATAAACACCAAGCGCCGATATAGTGTAGTAATTTGATGATAACATAAAATATGTTTCACTACAGGTTAGCCTCTTACTTTCTGGTGTTGCGAAATTGTCACAACACCACAACAGCACAAATTGAAAACCCAAATGGTATATGGCAGCAGCTTTCCCCTGTCTGCTAAACTGGGTATCGTCGAAACAGTATAGCAAGTCCCTCAAGGTATAACCAATCAGGAAAGGAGGAGTTGGGCGTAGGTGATCACTTATCAAGGTTTCTTCAACAGTTTTATTACGCACAACACGTTTTGGGCAATGGCCCTTTCTCAAGTGCAATACAAATCGAGCGGTAGTTTATCCTGATAAAGCGATAAAGTGATCGGTTGTGCGCGCCTACTCCCCACTCCTCCTTTCCTGATTGGTTATACCTTGAGGGACTTCCTTCTTTCATTAAGTAAAGTCTTCAGGTAAAAATAAATTTATAATTGAGTTTAAAAACATTGTCTATGTCAGTTCATCAGGTCATTGCATTGTCCCTTATTACAACAGCCTTATCAGCAGTGACATGGTCTACCTCTATATTAGACTGTTTATATGCAAGCAGAAATTCTATACTTGCTGCTGTAAGCTAGTCTAAAAAAATTTTTAGTTTTAATTAATTTTTTGTAGTTCAACTAATATTACTTTAGGCTATGTTGCTGTTCTCTTGCTTGTACAGAAGTATCTTGACTGAGTGCATTACACTCTATAAAAAGTGGTTACAAGCGTACACTCTTATTATAGAAACATAGTATATAGCATTTTAGAAGAGGTTTGCAAAAAGCATGATTTTAAGAGCAAATATCCTGAGGCTATAAAGAGAACTATTATTTTATTAATTATGTATTTTAATATTTCCAATCGTTAGCATTTATAGCCTGAAATCATAAATTGACCAATGCTCTTGGACCACAAAAACCTATTAAACTATTCTGAGTGTATTTCCTAGTTAATTCGCAAGCTAATCCTCAAGAGAAAACAGCACAACATTGTATCATAAACTTAAAAGAATGTGAACATCAATATTTTATGGCCTTTAAGCCATGATATTGATTTTCTTTTCATGGGTTTAGCACTAAGGTGTACTATGATATATATATATATATATATATATATATATATATATATATATATATATATATATGTATTATCTTAAGGTCAATAGAGTCTTGATGTTTTCATTATATTGGGGAATATCTGCCCACTGCAGGCACTTTTTAAATCAGGATACTCGGTTCTTGATGAATAGATATCCCTACTTGTAATAGAAAACCTGCATTATCTAATGAAAGCAAATAAATAGCAGAAAAATTGAGCTTCATAATCTGGAGGTTTACCAAAAGTGTTTATCACTTCCCTGAATACAGTTTAAAGAACATTGCAAGGACAAATCACTAAATTGTAAAACTGTGTTTAAAAAAAGTTTGCGGCATATTTTTAAACTCGTTTCCCTGTAGGTTTCTGGATAAAAGTAATGCCAACCATAACAACATAAATAATAATAATAATAATATTCATAACAGCAACCCAGTGTATTTTAAATTCTGGTAGAATTTAATGTTTCAAGGATTTATCCTGGACATTAAGGCCACATGTGTGCTACAGTGCGCAAACACAGCTTTTTAATGCAGATTTTGTGGTGGTTTTGTGAGCCAAAGTAAGGGTCCATTCACACAGAGTTTTTTGGCGAGGATTTTGGTGCTGAAAATCCATGAGGAAAAAAATCCTCCCATTGACTTCAATGGATTCCTTTTTCTACTTCGCTAAGGGTCCATTCAGAAAATGGTGAGGAATTTAGTATGGAATCCGCTTTCAGTTTTTTTTGAAGGTTGATTTTGCGGCGAATTCAGCCTCAAAATCAACACCAAAAAACTCTGTGTGCACTGACCCTCAGGAGTACATTGAGGAGAAGGTAGAAGTATAAGAGGCATCTATATATTTCCCATTTCTTTGGACACATAAGAGGCATCTATATATTTCCCATTTCTTTGGACACATATGTAGCCTAAAAGGTTTTTTTTAATATTAATGTGTGTTGCTTTTGTATTTATAAATGTGTTTTCGTTTTCTATTTATTTATTTATTTATCGTTGATGCAGGAAGCGGTGTCTTTTTTCAGTCTTGGTGACAATTTTCAAAATGGGGTCACGCCCTAGGGGATTCCATTTTACTGGCACCTCAGGGGCTCTGCAAACATGAAATGGCATCCAAAAAAACGATCAAAATCTGTGCTCCAAAAGTTGCATATTGCTCCTTCATATCTGTGCCATGCTGTATGTCCAAATTGCAGTTTATGCCCACGTATATGACACTGTTGTACTCAGGATAACATACTGAGCCATGCTTTTGTTTAGGCTTGGTTCACACATGCTTATGTGATCAGTCTGTTGAATTCAGTTTGAGACTAAAAACGGACTGATGCACATACTGATTGCAAATTGACACCTTTTTATGCTGATAGCAAACCCTGTCCATTTAAAATGTGTCAGTTTACTTTAGATATCTTTTTCTTTTAATCTAGGAGAAGACTTGACTAGAGGACAGATAAGGGGATTAAAAGTAGAAAAATGTAAACAGAGTAGAGTAAGGACAATTACTCCTTCACTGAAATAAACAATAAACTTCCTAGACACAGTCATCAAGATACAGGACAGCAAAAATGAAATATCACTGTATTGGAAACCAATTGACCGCCCTACCTACCTAAGATGGGATAGCTTTCATCCTAAACACATAAATAACTCCATTGTCTACTGCCAGGCCATCAGAAACCATCGCATATGTTCAGACCCTGCAGATAGAGACAAACACCTTGGGGGCCTCAAAAACACATTCTTGAGGCAGGGTTGAAAACCAAATCTCCAGGGCCACCAGAATACCAAGATCAGAGTTATTAAAATACAATACCAAACAGGAAAACAATTGGGTGCCCCTGGTTGTCACATATAACCCCCACCTGGAGACGCTGAGAGGAATCACACGCAAATTACATCCAATTCTGCAAAAAGACAATCATCTAAAATCCATATTTCCAGACCCCCCTCTCCTGTGCTACAGACAGCCACCAAACCTCAGGAATATGGTTGTTAGCAGCTCACTGTCACCTCCAACTAACACAGGAACATTTCCATGTGGACAGAAAAGATGCAAAACCTGCCCTCACATACTGACCACCGACAAGATAGAGATTCCAAATTCTAACAGAGAATATAAAATCCCAGGTACATTCACCTGTAACACACCTAATGCAGTGTATTTAATAATATGCACCAAATGTTCCACTGAAAATCTGTATGTTGGAGAGACTGGTCAGAAGCTCAGAATGAGAATTAATTCACATCGCCATACAATTAGAGAACAAAGAATGGACCTTCCCGTGTCAAAACATTTCTGCAATGAAAATCATAATATCATGAAAATTTTGGTTTTAAGAGGGAATTTTGAATCTAGGAAAGAGAGATGGATTTATAAGTACAAATTTATGACCTTGTTTAACACTCTCTCGATCGAGAGAGAGAGAGAGAGAGAGAGAGAGGGATGAATCTCTCACATGGGTTAATGACATCCTACAGAAATCACTGAACTTAGACAGCCAGCCATAAAAGACACTCTGTGAACTGATAAGAACATTGCAAACTGATGAATTGTTTAGTTGTATAACCAATAACCTTCTTCTACCCTCCCTCCTAGAATTCTATTCCTATGTGTCCCTCTTGTACATAAATATGCATCCTTCAGAAATTGTTTTTAGATATACCTGAAGAAGAAGCCGGGAGCTTCAAAATGTTGTAATCTACCATCATTATTAGTTAGCCATTAAAAAAGGTATCAACTACTGAAGACTCTCAAGTTTTTTTGTATATATATATATATATATATATATATATATATATATATATTTCCTACCTACTGGCTAAAACGGTACAAAAACAAACATTTTCCTTATACCCCTTAAAAAATTCTGTGACAGGTGTAATTTCCAAAATGGGTTTACTTTTGAGGTATCCATTGTACTGGTATTTTAGGGGCTCTGCAAATTATTCCAGTAAGAGGGCAGAGCCTGACATTTGCAAGTGATAGCAGCTTAGACCTGTAGTTCCCCTATTAGGTGTTTGTACGGGCTCTAAATTCAGAGCTATCCAGCTCTAGTCAAACTTGGACACACAAAATATATAAACATAGGGTATGCAATAGGGTAGACTAATGATAAACTGATTGTTCTTTTGACAACAAAAAGACAACACAATAAATATTAAAAATCTGTCCAAGCTTTATTAACAAAAATGTTAAAACACAGATGTCCAATAGAAAAAAGAGAAGAAGGAAACAACACATACAAATGGACCAGCATACAGATAAGCATGGTATTTATGACACAATTCACTACAATAGGGGGTAATATAAATGCAATGACTGGTATTTTAAATGTAGAAAGCCTACTACCATAATGTTGCCATGAACATGGCTGGACTATAGTAAGTAATATTGCAAAGTAATAAAGATGCAAATTGACACCCTATAGAGATACAATAACAAGAATGTGAAATGACATAACTTTACCATGTAATGCATGGGAAGAGCCCCGATGTACATTTCACCAAGACTGGCTTCTTCACCCCCTATATATACAGTGTTGGCCAAAAGTATTGGCACCCCTGCAATTCTGTCAGATAATACTCATTTTCTTCCAGAAAATGATTGCAAGCACAAATTCTTTGGTATTATTATCTTCATTTAATTTGTCTTCAATGGAAAACCACAAAAATAATTGTCAAAAAGTCAAATTGGATATAATTCCACAGCGAACATAAAAAGGGGGTGGACAAAAGTATTGGCACTGTTTGAAAAATCATGTGATGCTTCTCTAATTTGTGTAATTAACAGCACCTGTTACTTACCTGAGGCACCTAACAGGTGGTGGCAATAAATAAATCACACTTGCAGCCAGCTGAAATGGATTAAAGTTGACTCAACCTCTGTCCTGTGTCCTTGTGTGTACCACATTGAGCATGGAGAAAAAAAAGAAGACCAAAGAACTGTCTGAGGACTTGAGAAGGAAAATTGTGAGGAAGCATGAGCAATCTCAAGGCTACAAGTCCATCTCCAAAGACCTGAATGTTCCTGTGTCTACCGTGCGCAGTGTCATCAAGAAGTTTAAAGCCCATGGCACTGTGACAAACCTCCCTAGATGTGGATGGAAAAGAAAAATTGACAAGAGATTTCAAGGCAAGATTGTGCGGATGGTGGATAAAGAACCTAGACTAACATCCATACAAGTTCAAGCTGTCCTGCAGTCCGAGGGTACAACAGTGTCAACCCGTACTATCCGTCGGCATCTGAATGAAAAGGAACTGTATGGTAGGATACCCAGGAAGACCCCACTTCTTACCCAGAGACATAAAAAAGCCAGGCTGGAGTTTGCCAAAACTTACCTGAGAAAGCCAAAAACGTTTTGGAAGAATGTTCTCTGGTCAGAAGAGAGAAAAGTAGAGCTTTTTGGGAAAAGGCATCAACATAGAGTTTACAGGGGGCAAAAAAGGAGCCTTCAAAGAAAAGAACACAGTCCCTACAGTCAAACATGGCGGAGGTTCCCTTATGTTTTGGGGTTGCTTTGCTGCCTCTGGCACTGGACTGCTTGACCATGTGCATGGCATTATGAAGTCTGAAGACTACCAACAAATTTTGCAGCATAATGTAGGGCCCAGTGTGAGAAAGCTGGGTCTCCCTCAGAGGTCATGAGTTTTCCAGCAGAAAAATGACCCAAAACACACTTCAAAAAGCACTAGAAAATGGTTTGAGAGAAAACACTGGAGACTTCTAAAGTGGCCAGCAATGAGTCCAGACCTGAATCCCATAGAACACCTGTGGAGAGATCTCAAAATGACAGTTTGGAGAAGGCACCCTTCAAATCTCAGGGACCTGGAGCAGTTTGCCAAAGAAGAATGGTCTAAAACTACAGCAGAGCATTGTAAGAAACTCATTGATGATTACCAGAAGCGGTTGTTCACAGTTATTTTGTCTAAAGCTTGTGCTACCAAGTATTAGGCTGAGGGTGCCAATACTTTTGTCCATTTTTGGAGTTTTGTGTACAATGATCAATGATTTGACTTTTTTTTTCATTCTGTTTTGTGTTTTTTCATTGCAAGAAAAATAAATGAAGATATTAATACCAAAGAGTTTGTTCTTGCAATCATTTTTTGGAAGAAACTGAGTATTATCTGATAGAATTACAGGGGTGCCAATACTTTTGGCCAACACTGTATATTGTTTCCCAGATATAGATTTTGTCTTTTGTCTTTGCTTAATGTATGTTCTCCTGGTTTTGACTCTGCTATGTACAACTTCTCTACATCCACTCCTCTTTGTAAGTTTTCTGGACTTTGTGTTGGTTTCTGCAGCAGTGCATTTATTATTAGTGTATTTATCTGTTTGGTAACAGTTCAGATTCCCAGATTTAGCAAAGTCCATCCCTCCTGGTGAAGGCATCTGGGGGTTTGTCTTGGCTCACAGAGATGTACTATTTGCAGATAGCTGTCTCTACTGCTTGCATTTATTAGTCATTTTCTTCCTTTTGCTTTTATTGTGGCCTTGCATCTAACCAAACGCCTACCCAGACATATGGCCAGAGTCATGGTTTCTTCTAATATGGCTGGTTCATATAGTTTAACAGCAGACCTTTAATAGAGTCGGAGAGGACGTTGCAGAAATGACAGCTATTTGCAGGATCATTCCACTAAAAACTGAACAGACCATCTGCAAAATTCAGAACAGTAATCATCTGCTAAACGGTGACCTTGCCAGAGAGGGATAAAAATCTGACTCAGTGACAGCTTGGATACCAGGTTCATCATGTAGCAATCCCGGGGCAGCAAAAATATTGTGCACAGAATACAGTTCTGGATCATGTGAATTTAAAAAGAAGGGAGGGTAAAATAATGATTCTGACTTGTTGCTATTCTTCTCCAGAAGAATGAGGTCGCAGACCAAAGTATAACTTGCAGCTCTCTCGGAAGTTGAAAATAGACTTTCTATCTCCAGAAAACTTGTTCAACAGATTTATTTTAGGTTCAATTGGAACAGAGGCAGCTTTTGAGACTTGAATCTGGGATACTTCTTGTAGGTGAATCCTCAGCTAAATCTTGAACCAGCTGATAAATACATTGCATCTGATCCAGCAGAGGCTAAATATGTTCCATATTGATATATGGTGATTGTGGGATAAATGTGAAAGGGAACGGTCATAAGTCTCATCTCTTATACCTTCACCTGAGCCCACTCCTGAGCTATCTCAAAATTTCATTGGATTTTTTTGTAATCATGTACCTAGCTGACATACTTGTGTTTTCCCCTGACTGTGCCTTTCACATCAGACATGTCAGAGTTGTTATCCATGCCATCCATCCAAGCCCAAAACACCTGCCATTTCTTCCCTACAGATAGCATGGATCCTATTCAGTGCCTTGCAGCAAAGTTGGATGGATTGGCAGGCCTGGTAGCTGAGCTAGCTAAACAGGTTCAGACACTTACTGAGGCTGCTGTATCATCTCCAGCTGTTTCGGCACCTGATAAGGTCAAGATGCTACTCCCGGATCGTTTCTCAGGGGACCATGAAAAATTTGAAAATTTCAGGGAGTATTCTCGTCTATACTTCCTTGTTAATCCACATGCGACTCAGGCCCAAATGGTGGGAGTGGTTATATCTCTGCTACAGGGGGATCCACAAGCTTGGGCCCTTAAACTCCCTTCTGACGTTGATGAGTGGTCTGATTTGGAAAAAAAAATTAAGTCCCTGAGCTCTATTTATGCTGACCCAGTCTCTTGTGCCCCACTCCAGGGTTTCCAGCAGCTACTGGGGAATTGCTGTCCTATCAATTCCATAACAGAGGATGCAAGCTTTGTTAGGTGAGTGTTAAGGAGGAGCTACACACTGGGAGATGGCATGTAAAATATTCCTCTGATGGTACAGGACCCCTAACCAACTGGCACATATAGATCCTTCCTGTTCAAATTTGTGTTGGAGAAGGTGTAGTAGACTGGGTACCCTTATACATATGTGGTGGGAATGTCCCCTGTTCTGGCCTTTTGGACTGCCACTTTCCGGATTATGTCCTCCTTGGCGGGCATTGACCTTCTGTTGACCAAGCGCTCTGCTTTCTGGATACTGACTGTTTTCCACGTGACATGGACACTGTTCTAGCTCAGATTATTTTAGCTGCCAGAGCCATGATTGCATGACAGTGGAAATGTGTGCCCTTCCTGACGGTGGCAGAATTGAACAGGTGGTGGACACAGATGTAGCACTGTGAGTGGTATTACAGAGGACATGGGTCCTGTGCTTGTCAAGTAAGGGAGTATTGGGGTTCATTTTTGGATTTCATGGTTATTGCTTATATTTCACCACCTAGCATAATACTGTACAATCTGCAGATTATTTGACACTATGCCAGGCAACCACATTATGGGATGTTTAGTATAAAGTGCTAATGCAGAACTTTTCAGCAAGTATGCATGTTTTTGTGTTATCACATTATGTAACACATTGTTCCCGTTACTTAGTTACCTGAATGTATTACTATGAGGTATTTTCTGGTTTGTATGATTTCTCCCCCGTTTTGTTTATTGTATATATTTTTATATCTATATACCTAATAAATATGATTTTTCTAAAATTATTTTGTGAACTTTATTCTTAAAACATATTGTATAGCAGAAATTAAGAAAATGCACGTCTGTGTTTCACATTTGTGTGCATAAGACCTAACATGATAATTCTTTAAAAATACAGTATGTCTCAAGTATATAAACTTGATCTCTGTTGCATTCCTCACACAAAACTATACACTATTCTTATAAGAATTGGATCTCCTTACTGGCAAACACTATGCAGCTGAAACAGCTGGGCAGCATTTATCATTCACAAGTTAGCAAATGCACAATGTTTTCCCTAAGCAAACTAGGTTGACAATTACGAAGAGATGGGTTATTAGAGATCTCAGGATTCTACCTCTGTACTAATTACATGTTGTGAGATATGAGTAATTTCTATTCCTGGTAGCATAACAATCAGCAAGTGATGGCATATCCTCGCGATATGTCATCGCTTATGAAGGTGGTGAAACCCATGTAGGCTAATTTTACATACTCATAGGATTTGCGCTTTTTAAGTGGCACGTGTTGACTTTTTTAACATTCTTTTACCAACAAAAATGCTGCCTCCAAATGTTCATTTAATGAATTAACAAAAATACTAGAACATTTACAAGAGAAAAGCAACTTTTGTGAAATACATGACCTCATCTTAAAGGGGTTGTCCAGGATAAATGAATCTTATAAATATCAGCCCACATCCCCCATCTCCTACTTTCTAAATATCTTCATTTTCCAAAAATTCATACTATTCTGTATTGCCGGGGAGGCCATATGACTGCCCAAGGCACATTCTTCTATCTTACACTGACAGTAAGGACATATTCTATCTATCTTCTATCATATGGAACATTATACTGTGCGGGGGCCACTGTGAAGCAAATGTCACTATGTAGAGGCCACTGTGGAGCATTATACTGTGCAAGAGCCACTGTGGAGCATTACACTGGGCGGGGGCCACTGTAGAGAAAATTACACTGTGTGGGGGCCACTATGGAGAATTACACTATACATGGTAAGTGGCTACCACAGCATCTTGCAGTGCTATGCTATTCCATCTGGTTTGCGTTTAGTTGGACCATCATTTATTTTTCAACAGGACAATGACCCCAAGCACACGTCCAGGCTGTGTAAGGGCTATTTGACCAAGAAGGAGAGGAATGGGGTGCTACGCCAGAAGACCTGACCTCCACAGTCACCAGACCTGAACCCAATCAAGATGGTTTGGGGTGAGCTGGACCGCAGTGTGAAGGCAAAACGGCCAACAACTTCTAAGCATCTCTTGGAACTTCTTCAAGACTGTTGGAAGACCATTTCAGGTGACTACCTCTTGAAGCTCATCAAGAGAATGCCAAGAGTGTGCAAAGCAGTAATCAAAGCAAAAGGTGGCTACTTTGAAGAACCTAGAATATAAGACATATTTTCAGTTGTTTCACACTTTCTTGTTAAGACCAAAAACCGGGTAGGTGCGACTTGATGCCAGTTCAGTGCACTGGTATTCAGTTGCGTACTCCGCTCCAAATTAGGCCCAATGAATGGGCCTAATCAGGAGGAGGGGAAAATGAATTCAGCCTCAAAATCCTGACCAATAATCTACATGTGAACTCAGCCTTAATCTTCCCGCTGGTGACATTTTTTGATTTTCCCTTTTGACCCCTTTTAAACCCCATAACTTCTTTATGTTAGCGTTTTCAGATGCATATCAGGGACTAATGTTTTCAGGTCATGTTCTTTAGGATACTACCAGTTATTATGCTGTACAATGTATGGAGAAGTTGGAAAATCTTACGGGCTTCTTTTTTACGGCATTCACTCTGCAGCTGAAATAACATGTCTCCTTTATTCTATGTTTTAAAACGAAGACCATAAGAAAGTCATATGAAAAAAATCAAGAAGAAAGAAATGTAGGATGGCACTGCTGGAAACATCAATGAAAATCCCAATAAATTGAAGGTAAGTATGAGGATCACAACCTTATGCATAGAGAGCCGTGGGGGTGCTCAACAACCAAAAAAAAGCAATTTAGGCGAATAGAGCAAATGTAGAAAAATTAGGAAGGGCACTCACCCACATCCAAGCTCGTCTTCATAAAATACTTCTTTTATTAAGGTAATAGTTTTCTTTAAAAACAAGTAGTGCAGGGAGGGAATAGAGCATATTAGGCAAGTAGGCAACAGCCATTTCGCGCAACTATGTGCGCTTTCTCAAGCCTCAGAATGCAATAAGAAAGTCACACAAATGAACTTTTTCTCTAATTATACGACATTCTGATTTTTTTCCAGCTTCCCAGTACATTGTACAGAATAATAAATAATACCATAATGAAGAAAAGTTTGTCCCACAAACATTTAGTCCTCATAGGGCTCCACGTATTGAAAAATAAAAATGTTATGGGGTTTTGAAAGCGGGGAGTCAAAAACAAAAATCAAAAAAATTCCTCTGGCAGAAAGGGGTTAAATGTTAAAGTGTGTAAAAGAAAGTGGCAACACAGTATATGATTAAACTGGGAGTTTGTATCCACTGCTTACCATCCATAGACAGCTATCTACAAATAGTACACCTCTATGAGCCAAGACAGACCTCTAGATGCCTTCACCAGGAGAGATGGACTTTGCTAAATCTGGGAATCTGAACTGTTACCAAACAGATAAATACACTAATAATAAATGCACTGCTGCAGAAACTAACACAAAGTCCAGAAAACTTACAAAGAGGAGTGGATGTAGAGAAGTTGTACATAGCAGAGTCAAAACCAGGAGAACATGTATTAAGCAAAGACAAAAGACAAAATCTATATCTGGGAAACAATATACAGTGTTGGCCAAAAGTATTGGCACCCCTGAAATTATGTCAGATAATACTCATTTTCTTCCAGAAAATGATTGCAAGCACAAACTCTTTGGTATTAATAACTTCATTTATTTTGCTTGCAATGAAAAAACACAAAAGAGAATGAAAAAAAAAAAGTCAAATCATTGATCATTGTACACAAAACTCCAAAAATGGGTCAGACAAAAGTATTGGCACCCTCAGCCTAATACTTGGTAGCACAAGCTTTAGACAAAATAACTGCGAACAACCACTTCCGGTAACCATCAATGAGTTTCTTACAATGCTCTGCTGGAATTTTAGACCATTCTTCTTTGGCAAACTTCTCCAGGTCCCTGAGATTTGAAGGGTGCCTTCTCCAAACTGCCATTTTGAGATCTCTCCACAGGTGTTCTATGGCATTCAGGTCTGGACTCATTGCTGGCCACTTTAGAAGTCTCCAGTGCTTTCTCTCAAACAATTTTCTAGTGCTTTTTGAAGTGTGTTTTGGGTCATAGTCCTGCTGCAAGACCCATGACCTCTGAGGGAGACCCAACTTTCTCACACTGGGCCCTACATTATGCTGCAAAATTTGTTGGTAGTCTTCAGACTTCATAATGCCATGCACACGGTCAAGCAGTCCAGTGCCAGAGACAGCAAAGCAACCCCAAAACATCAGGGAACCTCCGCCATGTTTGACTGTAGGGACAGTGTTCTTTTCTTTGAAGGCTTTTTTTTTCCCCTGTAAACTCCATGTTGATGCCTTTTCCCAAAAAGCTCTACTTTTGTCTCATCTGACCAGAGAACATTCTTCCAAAATGTTTTTGGCTTTCTCAGGAAAGTTTTGGCAAACTCCAGCCTGGCTTTTTTATGCCTCTGGGTAAGAAGTGGGGTCTTCCTGGGTATCCTACCATACAGACCCTTTTCATTCAGACGCCGACGGATAGTACGGGTTGACACTGTTGTACCCTAGGACTGCAGGACAGCTTGAACTTGTTTGGATGTTAGTTGAGGTTCTTTATCCACCATGCGCACAATCTTGCGTTGAAATCTTTTGTCAATTTTTCTTTTCCGTCCATATCTAGGGAGGTTAGCCACAGTGCCATGGGCTTTAAACTTCTTGATGACAATGCACCGGTAGACACAGGAACACTCACGTCTTTGGAGATGGACTTGTAGCCTTGAGATTGCTCATGCTTCCTCACAATTTTCCTTCTCAAGTCCTCAGACAGTTCTTTGGTCTTCTTTCTTTTCTCCATGCTCAATGTGGTACACACAAGGACACAGGACAGAGGTTGAGTCAACTTTAATCAATTTCAACTGGCTGCAAGTGAGATTTAGTTATTGCCACCACCTGTTAGGTGCCTCAGGTAAGTAACAGGTGCTGTTAATTACACAAATTAGAGAAGCATCACATGATTTTTCAAACAGTGCCAATACTTTTGTCCACCTCCTTTTTATGTTTGGTGTGGAATGATATCCAATTTGGCTTTTTGACAATTCTTTTTGAGGTTTTCCATTGAAGACAAATTAAATGAAGATAATACCAAAGAATTTGTGATTGCAATAATTTTCTGGAAGAAAATGAGTATTATCTGACAGAATTGCAGGGGTGCCAATACTTTTGGCCAACACTGTAACTTCAGCTGGGTTTCGCTTAGAGAGCCAGAGATTGGAAAGATAGGCTCTAGAGAGCCAGAGTGGATGTGCAGGGCAAGGAGGCTAAACACACTGTCAAGGAAAATGATCTGAGCAAGCATATCTTGTCTTATGTGTGTGAGACTTCTAAATTGCATTTTTTGGCAGGTGAAACAACACATGCTCAAGGCTGGGAAATTGGCACATAACTAGAAAATTTACAGTAAAAAAAAATAAAGAATTAAAATGGTAGTCTCTTTTAGGTACACTACTGACCACATACTAAACATTTTTAAGGTCAGGATCTAAGGTGGCATAAATGCTGCGGTTTGGCCATGGCAGAAACGCCATGGAAAAAATCCAGAGTTTTACAGACACTGTAAATCCCATCCACATATTGCAGAAATATACGCGCAGCGGACACGCTATGTTTTTCAAAACCATTATGTTCTTGGAATTCACAATATGTCAATTACCCCTATGGAAACACTAATGGTTTCTCTATGGGAATAATGGTAGAAAGGCACTGTAAAAAGCACTACAGGAAAAAAAAATGTGATGCATTTCCGATTCGTTTTTCCCCATAGGGATTTTTTTGCTGCGGGCTGCTACATGAGGCCTTAGCCTAAATGTGCTGGTGATCAATTATTACATATACAGAGTTTTTCTGCCAGGGAAGACTTGGCTAGGTTTTGGAGAGCCCAGATGTTACTAAATGCTGGCTTGGAAATCTTATGTATTACAAGATAACTTTTTTCCTTTTTAAGGCCAGGGCCCCACCTTGCAGAAATGCAGCTTTTGTGTTGCAGATTTTGTTGCGGTTTTTTGAGCCCAAACCAAGACTAGATTGAGCAGAAGTTATAAGTATAAAGACTTCCTGTATAATTCCAATTCCATTTGCAGCCATTCTTGGCTTTGGCTCAAAAAACCGCAACAAAAAAGCTGCGTTTCCGCAAGGTGGGGCCCTGGCCTTAATGACATTTATTTTTGTTGTAATTTTACAAATTATACAACTTTGTATGTATACTTTTTGGATTTATGCTCATCCATACACTGAATGCTTATTTATGCTATTCAGACTTTATGAATTAATATGTTAAGGGTTCCTCACATATATATGAATAATAAAACAAGGCTATTATCATTACATCGTAACTATTGAGAATGATACAGTTGACTGTTTTATGCTTTATTGTGTAACAAGATTGAAATTGACAGGCTTAATAAACACTGTGAACTATGCATTTTGCATAGATTTTAGATTCATTTCTACTAAGAACATTTATAGGGAAAATTTTATAGAAATTTCATGGATCATATTCTAGAAAATTGGGATGTCATTAAAATAGGAACACAATAAAAAGAAATAAAAAAAATATCAAATATTTCCAATTTGGTATTTGAACGTTATATCATATCTGTAGATCTTAACACGTAAATACTTAAAAGCATTTATATTTTCACATATGTTATAATACACAAAAATGGTTATAAAAGAAAGTCTTGTGCATTAATAGGCAATTACAGTAAGACTTAGAACCAATAAAACTAACATACTCGAATTGTTATTTTATGGTGCATCAAATAGAGGTAAAAGTTAATGGGCTACAACAATACATTGCATTTTCTGGGACTCAATACCAAATGTGAACGAAATAGCAGATTACAAATTATTTGACAATTTTTTCTACCACAGTAGATACTTAATGTAGAGACTGAAAAATGAATGGTTTCCACCATTTATTTCTTTTGTCTGGTTCTAAAATTGATTTGTGATTGTACCATTGTTGCTGTACATTTAGCATACTACTGTATATACTCGAGTATAAACCGACCCGAATATAAGCCGAGGCCCCTAATTTTACCGCAAAAAAACTGGGAAAACTTATTGACTCGAGTATAAGCCAAGGGGGGAAATGCAGCAGCTACTGGAAAATTTCAAAAATTAAAATGGTCGGAGTTTTTGGTTGCAGTAGTTGCTGGGTGCTGGGGAAGGGGAGGGGGTGTTTTGGTTGTCTGTCTGCCCCTTCTCTGTGCTTGAGGACTGAGTGTTTTTTTTCCTCCATTTGGAATTCAGCCTGGCTGAATATAGGGTATCTGCAATGCTCCTAACCAGTTCCCGATGGCTCCTCGCTTCAGCCGCATATGTGTCAGCGAGACCAGCGGCAGCGGCGAAGCGAGAAGCTGACACAGGTCAGCTCCTCGCTTCAGCCGAATATGTGTCAGGGAGAGAGGCGCGCAGAGAGCGGCGAGGGAGCGGAGGAGAAGGTAAGTTTAATGTGGAGGTGGAACGTGAAACTGGGGGCAGATGAAGGAGAGGACGGCATGACACTGGGGACAGAGATGTGGGGACATGAATCTGGGGGCAGAGATGGAGGGGACATGAATCTGGGGGCAGAGATGGAGGGGACATGAAACTGGGGGCAGAGATGGAGGGGACATGAAACTGGGGGCAGAGATGAAGGGGACATGAATCTGGGGACAGAGATGGAGGGGACATGAAACTGGGGGCAGAGATGGAGGGGACATGAAACTGGGGGCAGAGATGGAGGGGACATGAATCTGGGGGCAGAGATGGAAGGGGGACATGAAACTGGGGGCAGAGATGGAGAGGACAGCATGACACTGAGGGCAGATGAAGGAGGGGACGGCATGACACTGGGGGCAAAGATGGAGAGGACGGCATGACACTGGGGGCAGAGATGGAGAGGACAGCATGACACTGGGGGCAGAGATGTTGGGGACATGAATCTGGGGGCAGAGATGGAAGGGGGACATGAAACTGGGGGCAGAGATGGAGAGGACGGCATGACACTGAGGGCAGATGAAGGAGGGGATGGCATGACACTGGGGACAGAGATGGAGAGGATGGCATGACACTGGGGGCAGAGATGGAGAAGACGGCATGACACTGGGGGCAGAGATGGAGAGGACGGCATGACACTGGGGGCAGAGATGGAGAGGACAGCATGACACTGGGGGCAGAGATGGAGAGGACGACATGACATGGGGCAGAGATGTTGAGGACATGAATCTGGGGGCAGAGATGGAGGGGACATGAATCTGGGGGCAGAGATGGAAGGGGGACATGAAACTGGGGGCAGAGATGGAGAGGACGGCATGACACTGAGGGCAGATGAAGGCGGGGATGGCATGACACTGGGGACAGAGATTGAGAGGACGGCATGACACTGGCGGCAGAGATGGAGAGGACGGCATGACACTGGGGGCAGAGATGGAGAGGACGGCATGACACTGGGGGCAGAGATGTGGGGACATGAATCTGGGGGCAGAGATGGAAGGGGGACATGAAACTGGGGGCAGATGAAGGGTGTATATGAAACTGGGGGAGAAATAGAGGGGGGACATATAATTTACGGGTGACTGTAGGAGGACTATACTGTGTGCGGGCACATGAAAAATTAACGAGTGGGCGGAGTCAACACAAAAATGGGTGGGGCTAAATTATCCGCGGCGCGCTATGCGCGCCGCACATTTTGTCCCTCTTTCAGTTCTTCAAAAGTTGGGAGGTATGCTATTGACCTTCTGGCAAAACATCTCCTGTCGCCACCTAACTTCTTGCCTGCTCTCCCTGCTGTTTGCACTTGGTGTGTGAAAGTCAGAAACGTAGCCTTTCCACCATGAGCCTCCAACAGAAAGGATTGACTTCAGAAAGTCTCTGGGGCTTTGCCAGAGAGCAGACATAATGGAGCCTGTCAGCTCCCGTACCACCGTACCTTCCAACTGAAGACCCAGAGCCAATGCTAAGGCAGTTTACTGAAAAATTGCTGTAGGCTATACAAGCTAGTACTTTGTCCCTTACAGGTAAGATTGAAGAAGTCAAAATTGATGTTGTCCTATTGTGCCAGGACCATCAGAATCTGAATGGATAAGTGAGGCAATAAAGCGCCGTTGCCAGAAGAAATGGCTGAACTTGAAAAGGCAGTAGATTTATGTACACAGCAGGTGGATGACTTGGAGAACTCCAGTATAATAAATTACTTATCCTAAATCTGCCAAAGAGAGCAGAGGGATCCAATCCCTGTGAGATTATGGAATGGTGTCTGAAAGATATCCTGCTTAATGCCCAGTTCTCGTCTGTATTTGCTGTGGAAAGAGCTCACCGAGTCCCTGCCAGACCACCTCCTCAGGGTGCTCCTCTGTGACTAGTGTTGGCTTGGTCCTAGATGTGGCTGTGCAGGCAGCAGGACGACTTTGAGAGATCAAGTTCAATAATGAATGTTTATGGGGAACAGAGTCAGCTCTGTAACTCTATTAACCACTTAGAGGCTGTGGTCACTATTGCTAGGATCAGAGCTAGAATTAGAACTAGCTTTAAATTACAGCTGACACCCCCTGCAGATTCCATAGACTCATCTGATGAGCCTTCTGTAGCACTCAGGGTCGGACTGGCCCGCCGGAGCACCGGGGGATCCCCCGGTGGGCCCCCGGGCCCGGACTATACTACTAATCATTTTAGCATAGGCAGGGGCCCGATCGGGCCCCTGCCTATGCTAAAATGATTTCAATCGGGCCCCTGCCCATGTCAGAGGAGGATTAGGGGAGGCGCTTAGGGCGCCTCCCCTAATCCTAAGAACCAGCGCAAGGAGAGCTACTGATCTCCTTGCGCTTGTTCAGCCATCTACGTATCAGCGTAGGCGGCGTCATCACGCCGCCTACGCTGATACAGAGACGTCTGACAGAAGAGGATGCGGCAGCAGCAGGAGCAGCAGCGCGCGGTCGGACGGTAAGTATAATAACTTTTTTTTTTGTTTTATAATAGGCCGCTGCCTGCTGGAGTATCTACCAGCAGGCAGCGGCCTATTTACCAACCCGGACCTGCTCACTGCCGCCCCCGCTTCCCCTTGTACTTTAGGCCGCGGCGGGCGGTAGTGAATAGGCCCGGGCCAGGCCGCGATCCCACTGCCGCTAATATTATACTCAGGGGTCTTTTCAGACCCCCGAGTATAATAATCGGAGCCCCAGGGGAGGTGAGGGAACATAATAAACAGTGTTACTCACCTCTCCGGGATCCAGTGTTACTCCTAGCTGGCTTCGGGGCTATATGTTAATGCCCAGACGTCACGTGGTCTGGAATATTACCATATAGGCCCGAAGCCTGTTCTAGCAGTAACATATAGGCCCGAAGCTTGTTCTAGCAGTAACATATAGGCCCGAAGCCTGTGGTAGTAGTAATAACCTGTTACTGCTACCACAGGCTTTGGGCCTATATGTTACTGCTAGCTCAGGCTTTGGGCCTATATGGTAATATCCCAGACCACGTGACGGCTGACACATTACCATATAGGCCCGAAGCCTGCTAGGCGTAACATCAGATCCCGGAGAGGTGAGTAACAGTGTTTATTATGTTCTCTCACCTCTTCTGGGGCTCCGATTATTATACTCAGAGTCTGAAAAGACCCCCGAGTATAATAATAGTTCATGGGTGTGCAACTGTGGGGCATAATAGAGCTTGAAAGGTCCACTGTGGCCCCTGTAACCTCTATTATGCCCTACAGTCTATTGTGCCACCGTGGGGCATAATATAGGCTGCAGGGGCTGCTGTGATATATATATATATATATATATATATATATATATATAGATATATATATATAGATATATATATATATATATATATATATATATATATATATATATATATTACTGTGTATATATATATATATATATATATATATATATATATATATATATATATGGTGTGGATGTGTGGAGAGGTGAGGAGTCAAAGATGTCTGTGTTTCAAACTTTACAGAGTCAAGTCACAGCTGGAAGAAGTGGTCATGGCGGTCCAAAGGGAAGAGACGGGAAATGTGGGAAGACGTCTCCTGTGAGTATTACTGCACAAAATATTACTGCATTGTATTTATTGTAATGTTGTAATTTATTGTAATGGTACTGCTAGCACCCCCAATCCCCCCGCTGTCTGAGGTGGACAATCGAAAGATGCCCCCAAATCTTTCAATTACTACAACTCCCAGCAGCTCCAGATGCCCTGGAACTGTTGAGAGTTGTAGTCCACCCACCCCATAGATAATGTCCCACTCTATTGTTATGCTGGTGCCCTTTTCTAGAGCTCCAGCATAACAATATCCAAGTTTCAGAAACGCTGAGGACTTAGGGTATGTTCACACATCAGTATGCCATCCGTCCGTTTGAATTCAGTTTGACACTTCAAAACGGACTGATACACATACGTTTTGAAGTGTCAAACTGAATTCAAACGGACGGATACTGATGTGTGAACATACCCTTATCTGCCTGAAAATGGCTGACACCTGGCGGACCTCATTATGTTAATGAGGTCTGCCACTGTCTGTGTGTAACCGCCATTTTAATAGTCCACCTCTCCGTCATTCTGGTCCCATTGTGGACCTGTATGACGGAGAGCTTGCCGCTGTTGTGAACCTAGCATAAGGCTATCTCTACACTATAACTTCTGTCATACAACCAAAGATGTCGCCCTGTGATTCTTTCACTCATGTTAGTGAATGGAGTCACATTGCAACCTGAGGGACCCAATGCGACTCCATTCACTAATGTGAAAGAGTCCCAAAGGGACACTGCGATCTTTGGTTGCATGAAGGAAGTAGTAGTGTAGCCATAGCTGTTTTGCACACTGTATTGTGCGTGAAAATGCACTTTAAACGTGTATAATGGCAAAAACTGGACGGGCGATATTACATATGGCAGTAGGGTGGGCCCCTGGAAATAATCCCACTGGTGGGCCCTAGGCACCCCAGTCCGACCCTGGTAGCACTATGTAGTAAATGTACACCCACTGTTTGAGGGGTTTCCTCTAGGTACTCTAGTTTTCTCCCACACTCCAAATACATGGTGTTAGGGTAATTTGCCATTTAGCATGTAATCTCCAATGGGGACATGGACTAATATGATGACAATCTGACAATCTCTATAGAGAGAGATGTCATTTTCATATATGTTGTATATGTCATATGTATATGTCGAGCTGTTGTGTGTGTATATATATATATATATATATATATATATATATATATATATATATATATATATATACTGTATGCCATGAATTATATCTGTACATCACCAATCTTTTCATATAAATGTTAAAACTCTTGTTTATTTCAAGTAGAATTCATTTTATGTGTGTAAAAAGAATATATACTGTACATTTAATTAATAAAATAACAAGATATCTACCAGATGGCACAGGGTAGCAAAAAAAAAAATCTTTTAATCTCTTCACTTACAAAGATGTCTCATCTTCAGTTTTCTGCTATGTTGTTGGATGAGTTGCAATAGAACAAGGACTATGAATGATCACCTGCAAATACTGCCAAATTCACACGTATTTGAGTTTTACAATCTGTCAATCTGCCTGCCATCTGAATAAACATTTATTCAGATTAAACATGTTTCTATTAATTTATACTGCCTTAAATGGGATTTGTTATAACTACATCCATTGCAAAAACTGAGCAGCATATGTGAGGATATCAAGATATGAATAATTCTAAACTATTATATTTTATAACTCTCATACATTTTTAAAGTCACAATAACTATGCAAGATTGTTCCTTACACAGGTTGCCAGTTGCCGTTTCATTTTACAAGTCTTATGTTGCCAGGCCACGACTGACGTTGGCATGTAAAATTCTCATAATTTTTTTCAAAATATATAATGTACAACAGAAATGATAAAAAATGCAGTAGAAAAAAAGGAAGAGAACAAAAAGAAACATAATGGAAGAATGACACTGTGTATTCACTTGTTTGCTACATGCATCAGTAAGCAGTGTTGTCTTTTCAGATCACAGAAACATGTCTAGACTGGGTATAATTGTATCCACTTACATGCTATCCAGTTAGCTTTAGACCTTACATTAGTCTCTATATGTATCTTCTTATAAGTCTCCTGATGATCCCTAAGTATCTAATAGGGAAACACGTAGAGACATTTGATAACCCATTTTAGGGTGTCACTGAGCTACTTGATACAATTGTTGTTGTTAATTGCATAAGATAACATATCCTTGGTCGGCTATTTATTGTTATATTAATGCCTGCCAAGGGAAGGAATGTCCCACTAAGTATTTGGGGAGTATTTGGGGAGTAACTTTTCACAGTGGTTAACAAGATAACAAGCTTCAATGAGGGAATTTATCTGAGACTAGGTTCACATTTGCTTTGGAGTCTCCATAGGAGACCCTACTGTAGATTCCGCCTAAAATTCGCGGAGATAATAGTCCTGCAAGGACACCCAGCAGACCCAGCGTTATAGTTTATAATGGAGTCCTCGGGTAGCCATTTTTTTTCGCAGATGAGCTCTACGTTGTTCGGTTTCCCACCACTAGTGTGAACTTAGAGTTGCATGGCATTTTTGTATATAATAATAATAGACAAATATATATATATATATATCTTTAATTCTGATGGTAATAAGTGAAATGTATTATTATTATTAGATGTTTGTGTTACAAACTTTACAGAGACAAGTCACAATTGGAAGAAGCATGTGCATCAACAGACTAAAAGTTTCCAGTACTTATGTAAAATAATCTGCGCTTTTCAAAGGTACTCTTTAAGACAATCCTTTAATAAGTCATTTGGAGCGCAGTGTGTTACAATTTTTCAAATACTCAGAATTAAGTAAAATATTTTTCAGATTAATTCATGAGATCCAACTAAAATGGTGCCCTCAATGTGTAAAACATGAAAAAAAGATCAGAGACCAGGTGAGCTCACCCATAGTAATTATGCAAGCAGCCCCCAGGGAACAGTCAATCATGAAGTATTATAGGTTAGAAGTCACTGATAACTCAAAGACCCAGATTGATAGAGAAGCTGTACATCTTTTGGGGAGAGATTAGACAGATAGAGTGTCAGACTGTCAGAATGCAATAGATAAGAAATAATACACAGATAATACAGGATAGGGGTTCTGGGGATTAGCGTACATAAGGCTAGAGAAACAGAATTAGGTTTGATTAATTAATTGATAGAGGAAAGATAGTAAGAGATGTTTTAATGTCTTATAACAATACAGTTAGAACAGGCAGCAGTCAGTAGTAATGTGTGCAGCAGCGGCTGCATTATTTACAAATTATTAGCATCCAATTCAAATGAGTCAGATAAACTCAATTTGTACTGTGTACCGAATATAATAATAGTGTTTGTGGGGCCCACGGACTCACTTACTGATCCTCCCTGCCAGGAATATTAACTAAATACGGCCCAATACCTGCTGGAGTTACTCCAGCAGATAACGGACTATAAAAAAACCCTGCAGTTGTAGTGGTTGCCACCGGGCCTCCTAATGTCCCGGGCCCTGTGGCAGCCGCTACCACTGCTACCTCGGTAGTTATGTACCTGGACACAGTTGTTATTAATTAGCAGTTCTCTCTGCAATTAAACTGATGGACGAGCTGGAGACGTCAAAAATAGTACTGACTTTTCCTAATTAAAAGAATCCTATTTATTGCAATTAGTGGGGGAAAGGAGTTAAGCCACCATATCCTTATAAGGAGTTGTGCACTAGCAAATTTAGCACGTGCTATTCAGACACAAAGTCTTTTTTAGCATATCGACAGTTCAGCCACAATATTTAAGACATTGTCACTAGCAACACTCCCCAGCTGTAGTTGGCAGGCAGACATTTAGTGGAATATTTGCTGCTGAAGACAGCAGAGCATTTCCTCCTGTGTGGCTCTTTAGCCAGGTAATTGCTTCTAAAACTTAATTGGACTGCTTGGCATCTTATACCCTTAATATAAGTGAGAGAAAGTGGAAACAATGGCTTGAACTAGTGAAGCAAGGGGTTGAAAATGGTCTGGTGAGGAAGAAATAGAGTTGGAGCTGGGCCTGCACGAAGGGGGAACTGTCAATTCTAGCACTTGGCCTGTGTTGCATTTGTAGACTGTCACTTCTGTAGTTTAAAACATTAACCCAGTGGTCCGTGCAAAGCATGTATTATCTCTGACTATAATTGCTGCACATTTCTCCACAGTGACATATCCAAGGAGTGGGACACATCCTTATAATGCAGGGACAGCTTTCCTAGAAAAATATTGTGGCTAGGTAATCTCCAATGATGCTAGGTGCACATCACCAGTTGGTGAAATGTAGTGGAGACCACTAAGTGTAGTAATGCACCAAAACCAACTTGAACAGGTTCATGTTAGGTTGATGAACATCCAGATGACTGAGTAAATAATGCTGTTTCCAGGACCCACATTTCCTTATGCGATCCTGATGTTGAAATGGAGAAAGAAGAGGAGTAAGGGAAGTATACAGTGATGAAGAAGTAATGGGTAATGTCATTGTTTTCCCTGCCTCTTTTTGAAGCTCTGTGATGAACAGGCCTTCAGTTATGTATCTTTCTTTGGAAGGTATTTTTATTTGATCATATCAATCCTACCTTTGTTGTGTTTAAGCTATGTTTACAGTGATGGTCAATCCGCTTCAGTGGTTTTATGTATATACCATGTGAGTCTGGCCAGCCAGTTTTTTTACTCTAAATGATGATAAAACTTCCAGCATCCATAAAAAATAACTTTTAATCTTCTTGGTTAAAACATGAAAAAAAAATACCTTGACAACAGAAAGTATGAAAGTTGGCTGACATGTTTCAAAGCAGTAACATAAGCTTCTAATGCCCTGTTCACATCTCCTTTTGTATTCCGTCTTGGGAGAGTCTGCAAGGAGACCCCCCAAACGGAATACAAATGCAATTGCAAGGACTGTGCTATAAAAGCACTTGGACCCCATAGACTGTAATGGGGTCCGTGTGCATGCTGCGCACTACCCGCATGAATCATGCGGACATAATTCATGCAGGCATTGCGCAGCAAGCACACATATGCCATTATAGTCTATGGGGTCCATGTGCTTTTACAGCACAGCACTTGCAATTGCGTTTGTATTTCATTCGGGGGGTCTCCATGCGGACTCTCCTCAGATGGAATATAAAAGCAGATGTGAACGAACCATTACTCCTAGCATGACTGAATGAAGGAATATCAAACATTTAAATAGATCCACATATTCACACCCAAAGATATGTAGCACAGATTAATCCTTCATATAGGAGAACAAAATATAGAGCATATTGATGCAAAAATAGAACACCATTGCATAATCCCCCATAATAAGCATATTACTAGATCAATTAGTTACAGTTAAACCTGCAGAGCTTGTTGTAATGCAGCGTATAATATATAAAATACACAACTTACTCTGATCCCGATATGATCACCCTATCTCATAGAACTGCTTGTAGTAACTGCAAAAGGTAATCATGTGAGCAAAAAGTCACATGTTACCTCATGACTGATGCATGTTATAAGAAGTTATTTACAATGTATATCCTGCACAAAATGCTAGAATAACATAAAGGAATTAAATATATATGTAGAAAAAAAAGAGGCAGTAAGGAGAGATCTGACCCTGGAAAGATGTAAGGCATGTTGTGCTGTGGTCTTAAACCAGTGTCCTGAGGCCTAGCAGTGAGGCCTACGAGTTTTTTGTTCCTGGACAGCATGTAGTGGACACATGCTCTAACTTAAACATGTGCCCTGAGGCCCAGGAGTCAGGCCTCAGTAAACCGGATTACATATTTGTTCTGGTATTCATTTTTCTATTTTTTTTGTTCCCCTTTTTAATTTTCTGTATTGTACTGTGCTTTTACCTGTATTCATTTGATATTCACTGATATGTAATTCTGTATATGTTAGTGGCTAGTACCGACCCATTGGGTTAATAAATATATAAAATTTATAAATCCCATTTCATATTATCCTATGAACTCAAACACTCACGGGGCATGAGCAGAAGGTAAGAAAGGTTATTGAAGGTGTGCTAAGCCGCTTGGTAAGGCGAGATCCTTCACAGGCTCAGAATGGCCATCTTGTTCCTTCTCATAAGTCTAACCCCTATAGTTCCTCAAAATGCTTCTACCTGTAAGATTACCAGTATATTGCTACCGCTATCATCACCATTATCCTACTTCTGCTTCCTCAATGTCAAAATGCTGACTTATCAAATTAATCAAGAACAGGGAAACTACAACTAGGAGGAATAACTTTCTCAGAAGCCCAAGGGTTGTTTCTTTCAGTTAAGAAAGAAGTATCATATTTTCAAGGTATTGGTGTCAGTGAAGTTGACGATACGGACAACGCAGCAGAATTTCCACATAGTAAATGAACTGTTACAGAAGCAGAGAAGGAGAGGAACAGATTGAATTAAGATTCTAAGTCACTGCATCACTGTTAGATGTAAAATCCTCCTCAGGAATGAATACAATTCTTCTGTAGGTGCTACCAAGAAGCAGTGTTGCATCAACATTCTTATTGTTACATGCAGTGGCCAATGTTATGATGGTAGCATTGATGTTTCCTCCTTCTCCTTTTACTCTGTCTACTGCTCTGTCTTTTTCCAGATATTATTCTGCTTATATTTTAGTATGAATAAATTATGCTAAAAATCTTCTTAATGTCTAGAATATAAATTGGATATTTATGTCTCAAAAAACTAAACAAAAACCTTAGTTTTGCTCATTTTTTTTGAGTAATAGGGTAGGAACAGTTTTGTTGAGGGCCTAGCTGTCTTGACTAGGCAGTCACCTAACATGCTCTGCTTTGTAGATGTTGGTCCCAACATACCCCCTGTCTGTAGTATTGTTATATTTATTGCTTTACTGAAGCGTGATTGTCTATGAGACACAAGTATTGATCCTTACTTACTATAGATGGTAAGCACCAAAAAACTGTAATTTATGAATAGTCAGTGTTTAACTGTATTATCTAATTAAATAAATGATGATTTTCCTGCTACTTTAATAAGCTGTCGAATTACAAGCAGAATAGTTTAGCTGTATATTATGGCTGCTCACCTATAACATTACCTTCCAACAAGGTTCCCTCCTCCTCATTAATCTTAACTATAATGAATGTGCCTACCCAGTATCGCCATCATTAGTCGTCTGTTAATCATGAGCACACAGGCGGTATGAACATTTATACATTTATGTTCCTTGGAATGGAGAGAGGTTGTTGTACTGATAACCCTCATTATTCTGCAGCTCATAGCTTAATGATGTCTTTGACAGGAAAATTATATGGAAAATGCTGCAAATGCCACAACCAGGTCTGAAATGAAACTTAGTACATTCAAGAATGGTTTATGTCATTTTAGAAATATCCTTCTGTTGTTTTCTTGCCATTTCTATAGGTTAAAGTAAACTAGTTTCAATGATATTAGAATTTGCACAATATAGAAATAAATGCCTGGGCTAAAGTACAGTTTAGTTGAAGGGAAAAAGAAAAAAAAAATCATTTTTTTTTCCTTTTCTTGTTCTTAACTATTGAACCATTGTCAAATTTGCAATAGCATACATTTCATTTTACCTAAGAGTACAATTATACATCTACTGTTTCACACATGTTTTTTGTTCACTGTCATTTTCATTGGCATCGGGAAAAAAAAAGCTCAATGCATTGCTATGATGGTGGGAGACCAACAGCTGACATTCAGCAGTACTTCATGGATTGAATATGCGTGCCTGAAGTTAACCTTAGTGCTCCTTCACATAAAAAGATTCAATAACCGTCTTCTGGATGTTCTATTAATAACAGTGCAGTGTATTGAATTACTGATGCGACCCCCTGGAATTCAAGTACCTTGGCAGGGGTACCCCTGATGTCCATAGACATGAACCCTTTTGCAGGCTTTCCATCTACACAGCAGGTGGCTTCAGAATCCTTAATAAAAAAGTATGTTGTCAGTTTTTAGAAATTAAATTGCCTCTGATACAGGTATATGCAATATGTATTATTGTTTATGCCACCATCTCTGATTTGGAAGGATGGATTAACCAGCTAGAGCACAAAATGGGAGAACTCCCTCTCTCCCATAATGAATTTATTAATGCACCGTACAGTTTGGAGGAGGAGATTGATATGATTGCATTGAAATGCATCAATTACTGCAGCACTGAGATCCTCTAATGTTGTCTACAGATGGAGCGTTCCTACCAGGCTACATATACCCAGGAATGGGTCATTTCACGTGCTGCATAACCCAGCAGAAGGCCTTTGAATGCGGCATCCCTTTTTGAGAATTGAAATTTCCAAAGGTCAAGAAATTGCAACCACACTTGGACCCAGAATAGAACAATGTTCAGAACCACTGCTGAGTAATTTCAGGTTCCATTGACATAGAGGTTGGATATTATGGTGAACCAACCTGCCCCTTTTTGTTGCAAGAACTTTGTTTTCTTCCCTGCTGGGACTATATTTTATCTGAGTTGTAAATTGCCTTTTAGCCTCCTTTTTTTTTTTTTTTACTTTTATGTTCAGACCCCAGGGGACCTTGAACACAAGGGGGTCTGATCACTCATACTATTCACTGCTAATGGATTGTATAGTAAAATCCATTCACTTCTACTCCATGATGCCTATGTCAGCGTGTAAAGTGATTTAGTGATGAGCCTAGGAGCCTTCAATAGGATCCCGGCTGTCATCGCAACCGATCACCACCCTCCAATGACGATCTGGAGGGCGGAAATGAGTCAAAGATGGCGGCCCATGGCTCCTGTGCACTTTAGAAGTCACGGTCACATTTAACAGTAGCATCTAAAGTGTTAACAGCTGCGAGAGAGTTTCAGCAGCAGGTCCTGGCTGTATTAGATAGCCAACATCTACCTGAGAGAGCTCAGCTATCACCTTGGTTTTTAAGGAGTTAACAGATTTATCAAACAGCATCATATTGTGTAGTCTAAGTTTACATTGTTTTTTTTAGACCATATTAGTAAATTTGCATCACTGTGGGTCGAAAAGTTGTAGTGTAGGTCACTTTGAGTTTTTTTGTTTTTTTTTTGCACAGCATTTTTAATAATATTTTCAGAAATCTTACCAGATATGCTGGTACAGTACATCACAATGAGTAGTGAATATGCAGTGGCCAACCTTCTGCAAGTATGTTTAATGTAAGCCGAAAACATTATTTTCTACATTGATTATTTAAAAGACAAAACATTGAGAATCTCAAACTTTGCATTTTATGATGCCATCCATAAAGATAATTTCAATGTAAATAACAGTATTTTTCAGTTTTTACATTTACTTCATGTGCTAAAGCTTTGTAATAATCATTATTGTACTGTAGTAACAGCAATGTTTTATATTAGACTTGAATCTATAAAAAAATATTGCTTACTTTTATAGTTGATGTCGTCTATTCATTATTGTAAGAGTAATTGATCGTCAATATAAAAAAAAGCTGTATATTGCGTGGCTTCACAATGAAATATGCTGTTAATTAGCATAGACGCAGCATAATTACTATAGCCAGACTTGTAGTCTTGAGCAGTCAATATCCTTTAACAAACTGTTCAATTGATGGCGGTATTTATTGCTTGCATATTTCAACATCTATTGCACTAATGGGGATAATAACAAATTTGAAATAATACTTTTTCATCCTGTTAATATTTTTGCAAAAGTTAAGATAATGTTTCAGCTTATGTCTTTTAATATATCACAGGACAGTGATGTTATTAATCATTAAAATGTTTAATGTAGTCTTATCGTGCAATAGACGATAATGAATACAAATTTTATCACCCACAGAAGGCATTATTGGTTTAAACAAAATGCAAAGAGTAATTTAAAAAATTTAACTATCAAGTGTAATACTTATGTATGAACCAATTGCTAAATCGCTGTCCTAAGAAAGTACAACATTTTATTTAAACGGGTGTTCCCATCTCGAGAATCCTATCTAAACTGCTATCTTACAAAAATTCAACTACACTGCTTTAGAAATGGTAATTTGTTTTCTTGCTATGTGAGGTTATTCATCCCATTGTTTAGATAAGTTGTCAAGGAACCAAGTCTTTCTCTCTTATTATCTAGCATACTATGACAGATGACATAACTCACTGTTCTCTGAAGGGGAGGGGGCTGAGTTCTCTAGATTATCTTTACTGTCAAAGCTGTTATCTTCTGATCTTCTGGGCTGCACAATTAGGTCAGCTAATTGCAGTTTGCTGATAAGGGCTTAAAATATATATATATAAAAAAAAAACTTGAGTCTTCAGTAGATGTATACCTTTTTTTAATGGCTAACTCATAATGACAGAATATAACGTTTCAAAGCTCTTTGGCTTCTTCTTCAGAGTTATATCTGAAGAAGAAGCCAAAGAGCTTTGAAACATTATATTCTGTCATGATTATGAGTTAGCCATTAAAAAAAGTATCATCTACTGAAGACTCAAGTTTTTTGTTTTTTATATTTCATACCCACTGGCTAACACCATAAAAGAACAAACATTTTCTTCTTTATACCAAAAAGATAAGGGCTTAGGCAGTGTCTGTTATCTCTTATGTAAATGCAAAGATAACATTGAGTTTATTACAATTGTCATTGTCAATTACCATTGTCAGTCATGGCAGCATGTATAAGTTACTTTTTTCTCTCTTCAAACATGTGTATTGCAATATACATTTACAGTATATATCATTTGTCTTATTATAGTGATAATTATTCTATCAATCATAATAAATAATATCTCATGGTAAAGGCTATGTCTGTATCTATTGAGGTACATCATAATGTCCTGTCCATCAAACAGTTAAAGCCCCCTATCTGACTGCTGAAGAATGCAAGAGGTGAGATGAAGAGATAGCAAGCAAAGCTGGCGAGAGAGGAAGATTGAAAAACTCCTTTAGGCTGCTGACCCACGTAGCATAAAAGCCACATTTTGGCTGCAGCATTTTGCAGTATCTGCAAAGTGGATGGAATTCTGGCTAATTCCACTTACATATTGCAGAAAAATAACTGCAGCAGAAATACTGCTATTTCAAAAACTTTTGTGTGTTTTTTGTAAATCGTAGCATGTCAATTTATACTTAAGGAAACACTGGTGTTTTCCATATAGGTATAATAGAAACAGAAAGTCTGCAGAGGAAAACTCTGTTATGCATTTTCCACAGCGCTTTATGGCTGTGTTACACTATGTGGGGCTTTAGCCTTAAGATTTATTGTCTACTAGGTTTTAAATACGCTTTGGAAATCAAAGTTCATCAAAGTTCTATTACCTAACTCTGCTCCGAGATGTTATGTCAGTCCAGGTAGCTGCAACGGGGCTAAGGAATAGCAGTAGGGAATCTCGCCCTGCACTACTCCCACTAGCTATCCCGGTCCCTGCCTCACGGGTGTGGGTCGGCTGTACTCAGGCTAAGCCTGACCCCGACAGCTCCTCTCTCACTGATACCGTAGGCCTAGAGGGAAGTGGGAGAAGTATTGCCCTATAAGATCTCTAGGGACTGGAGACTAAAGGGGGTCACCCCTAACGAACAAGTGAAGCTGCTACTGACAGGGACTGACAAGGGTGTGCGCTGACTAACAACACAAGCAGCACACAGGAAACATGTGGGAAATAATTCCCCCAAACCAATATGGGAAGGAACCTTACACTAGGAAACAAACACAGGGAAACTGAGTAGAAATCAAAGGATAAGGCAATTCACTCACACAGTCAATTATACACAGAGGGAGGATTGGTGAACACAGAAGGGAAAACACACAAACCAACTCGTTCACCCAAACCTCCCAAAAACCAAACAAGGAACTTCCTCTATCCAAGATAACCACCTACTCCTCCTGCTAAGGCCTAGCTCTGTAAAAGCGACACTCAGCACAGAACCATGGGAGGCATGGGTTTAAATACAGAGTAGAGACCACTCCTCCCAGGTGCAAATGGGAGGACAGACTAATCAACCAGGAAATAAAGCTGCCTACCAGCAGTGCGCACGTGCAAGTAAGAAGGTGTGCACCAATACCCACGACAGGACAACCCCGCAGCGCCAGGATGCCACCCCAGACACTGCGCAGCCAAAAACTCCCCAGGTAAGAAAAATAGAAAATAATGAACCTAAATACTCCTAACAGGATCCTCCCCTCAAGGAGAAGACTCCGGATTCTCTAGGAGCATCCTTCTTCGGGAACTCCTTGTGGAATTTCTCCACGAGTCTGGGGGCTGACATATCCGACTCCAGGACCCAAGAATTATCCTCAGGACCGTATCCCTTCCATGCCACCAGATACCGTAGCTTCCCCCGAACATATTTGCTATCCAGAACTCGGGATATCTCATACTCCCCGGACTCAGAAACTGGTGGAACCTTAACTGGAGACGTTCCCTTCTTGGCCTTCTTTAACAAGGAGACATGGAACACCCGGTTTATCTTCCACCTTTTAGGTAGTTGTAGCTGCGCCGCCACTTCATTTACCATCTTGATGATCTTAAAAGGACCAACAAACCTGGGACCCAGCTTCTTGCTAGGAACCTTCAACCTGATATTCTTGGTGGACAACCAAACCATCTCACCAGGGAAGAACTGCAACTCTCCTCTCTTCCGATCCGCCTGGACCTTAGCCTGGTGCGACGCCCGCACCAGATTCTCTCGGATACGGGACCATACCCCTTGCAGCTTTTTAGAAAATAGCTCCTCCTCCGGAACTGGGGAAGAAATGGAAGAAAATACTCCGAAAACAGGATGTCTACCACCGGAAAAAAGGTGTGGTACCTGTGGCATTGGAATCATGGTTGTTTAGGGAAAATTCTGCCAGGGGGAGAAAGGCAGCCCAATTATTCTGGTTCTCTCGAACAAAACACCTCAAAAACTGTTCCACATCCTGATTCTTCCTCTCTGTTTGTCCGTTAGACTCTGGGTGAAACCCGGAGGAAAACGACAGTGTAACTCCCAACCTGCTGCAAAAAGCCCGCCAGAATTTAGCCACAAATTGTGGTCCCCTGTCCGAAATGATCTCCTCAGGAAGACCATGCAACCTTACAATTTCTTTAATAAACGCCTCTGATAGTGTCTTGGCACATGGCAGCCTGGAAAAAGGGATCAAATGGCACATTTTCGTGAAGCGGTCAACGACTACCCAAATGACCGTGAAACCCTTAGACACCGGAAGGCCCGTGATGAAATCCATAGACAGATGAGTCCAAGGTGCCTTAGGAGGTTCCAATGGATGTAGAAGACCGTGGGGACGGGTATGTGACGCCTTGGCTCTTGCACAGACCGAACAATTTTGAACAAACTGCAAGACATCCTTACTCCACCCTGGCCACCAAAAATTCCTAGACACCAATCTCATGGTCTCTGAAACCCCCGGGTGACCAGCAAGAACCGACTCGTGACACTCCCTCAGGAGACTTTGTCGGAGAGTAGTTGGGACAAAAAGCTTGTTTCTAGGTATCTTGGAAGGTGCAGCGTGTTGCGCTTCGATCAAGGCCTTCTCCAATTTCGCGCCCAATACTGCTACCACCACTCCATCCCCAAGAATAGTGGCAGGCGCCTCTCGTTCCTCCTCAGTCGACATATACCGGGATAAAGCATCAGCCTTAACATTCTTTGAACCTGGCACATAAGTCACGGTAAAATGGAACCGCGCAAAAAATAGAGCCCATCTTGCCTGCCATGCATTTAATCTCTTCGCCGACCCAAGATAAACCAAATTCTTGTGGTCAGTAAATACCTGGACTGGCCTTCTGGCCCCCTCCAGGAAATGACGCCAATGTTCGAACGCTAGTTTTATTGCCAGTAGTTCCCTATCTCCGATGTCATAATTCCGTTCAGAGGCAGAGAATTTCTTAGAAAAGAAGGCACAGGGATGCGTACCCTCCTCGAACTCCTGAGAAAGTACTGCTCCCACCCCCACCGAGGAGGCATCCACCTCCACTCGGAAGGCCAACCTCTCATCCGGCTGTCTCAAAATGGGAGCGGACGAGAATCGCTTCTTTAGTTCTTCAAACGCAGCTAGCGCCTCTGGCGACCACTTAGCACAGTCAGCCCCCTTCTTAGTCAAGTCCGAGATAGGTTTCACAACCTCAGAAAATCCCTTGATAAACTGGCGATAATAGTTGGAGAACCCCAAGAACCGTTGGACCGCCTTTAGGTTCTCGGGAATAGTGGTTTCCCCTGAAATGAGCATTTTTTCCCATAGACTACAATGGGATTCGATATTCGATCGAGTAGTCGAATATTGAAGCTCTACTCGAAACAAATATCGAATCTCGAATATTTCACTGTTCGCTCATCTCCAGAGAGTATGTTTTTCTCTTTTACAATAGTTATTTTCACTATAACTGTGAATTACATACTTCATTTGGCAACATTGTATTCCATGCTTTTAACCCTTTCCCAACATTCGCTGTAATAGTATGGTGGATGTTGGGTATTTAAATATGGTGGCCATTGAGAAGCTTAGCGACCATCATAGCTGTCGGGTGTCTGCTGTATTACACAACAGACACCTGGCGCTAATGTCCACAATCTGTGCCCACACTGATCATGGGTAGTAAACCCCCATCCTCAGCACCTCAGTCAAAGTTGACAAAGGCATCATTTTTCCAGGGATCGCTGGCACCAAGAGCATGATCTGGGGCTGACATTCCTTTGGCATGATAACCGGGAGCTTATTGAAGGCTCCCAGGCTTGTCTGTCATTCACAAACGGTGATATTTTGCAATGCATTAGCTCTGTAATCCATTGCATTTGTGATTAAACCCCTAAGGTTCAAAACACCTAGGAGTCTTATAAATGCAAAAATAATAGTTAAAAAAAATGTATATATATATATATATATATATATATATATATATATATATATATATATAACACGCCAGTCTACAACCCTATACAAATATTTTTCCCATATGGTGAATGCTGTAGTGGGAAAGAAAGAATCAAAAGTGCCAAACCACCATCTTTTCCACTGTTTTCCTTATGATAAAATTTGAATGCAAAGTTATCATAGCAATAGACATCCCCAAAAATAGTATTATGGTGGCTCAGTGGTTAGCACCGCAGCCCTGCAGCGTGGGGGTCTTGGTGCTCAAATCCCACCAAGGGCAAAAAACCATCTGCAAGGAGTTTGTATGTTCTCCCCATGTTTGCATGGATTTCCATCCCATATTCCAAAAAGACATACTGATACGGAAAAAATGTACATCGTAAGCTCTATGTGGGCTCACAATCTACAAAAAAAAAAAATATAATTGGTATAACTAAAATGTACGTCTGGTCCCACAAAAAATGACGCCATATGCATCCCTATACATAGAAATATATAATAAAGTTATGGGTGTCTGAATATGATGACTTTAAAAAAACATTTATTGCAATGTTTTGGATTTTTATGGGTCAAAATGTAAAAAAAAAAAAACATATAAATTTGGTATTCCCGGAACTGTACTGAAACATAGAATATAGGTGACATTTTGACTGCAGAGTAGATGCCATAAAAATGAAGTCTGTAAGAAAGTCACATAAATGCACTTTCTTCAAATCTAACCCATTCTTAGTTTTACTTTCCAGGTTCCTAGTAAATTGTACAGAATAATAAATGGTACCATCATGAAGAACAATTTCTCAAACAAACATTAAGCCCTAATATGGCTCTGTGAATGGAAAAATAAAAAGTTATGGGGTTTGGATGGCAGGAAGTCAAAAACAATAATCGAAAAATGTCACCAACTGGAAGGAGTTAAGATTCTCATGTATTTTGTTTCCCAGACCTCTAAACCTTTTCTTGATAAACTAGGTTTAGTGGCATTAGCAGTTGGTGACACTCAGGGGCAGCTTTTCAACTAATTTATTAACATCAAATGCCTCTAAATCTTCCTGTTCTTGCTCAAACAGCTTAAGAACATGGAATTGGATGCATCAGTGGAACTCAAATTATGCTAGTCTTGAGTGATCAATATACAATTTTAGTGTGCTAAGGCGCTTAAAAAGATTCAGATATTTATGTCCAATGTCAGATAAATTGTTTATGCTGCATACCATAAGCAAAGAGATGAAGCCCTGTACAGTCAAGCAGTGTGTCACCAAACATGTTTCAGCATACGTATTCATTTCAGGTTCTGTCTGAAGCCTAATAAATGTATACAGTAATTTCTGAACCAGAAAGGAAGGTTTTTCAGATCAGTACTTTACAATGCAGGTTTGCTCAGAAAAATAATATAAACAGCTTAACTGGATATCATTTATCATGTCATGTCAATAAGTGTTTCTACCAGACTATGATTTATTAAAATTACTGTAGTAATTGTATAAGATTCACTCACAATTTGGATAGAATTTTTAACCGCTTACTGCTTCATCTAGTTTTAACCTAAGGCAATGATTGTTTTCTTCGCCCCACTTTCTGAGCTGCAGGTTTTTGCATTTTTCTTCGATTTAACTGTATGAGGACCAGTGTTTATGTGGAGACATTGGCCTTGTTGCAACACAAAGACATAAAAGCTTATTTTGTATGGGACAAATTGTACTTCATAATGGTATCATTTATTATTCGGTAAAATGTAGCAGAAATCTAGAAAAAAAATCAGACTATGGGTGAGTTCACACTGAGTATACGCTAGCTTATTCTGAACATAAAACACATTCAGAATCAGCGGCGTATAAAGCAGTTCCCATTCATTTCTATGGGAGCCGGCATACGAGCGCTCCCCATAGAAATGAATGGGCTGCTTTTTTCACTACAAGCGCTCCCATTGAAGTGAATGAGAAGTGCTCGCGTGTACGGCTCGGCATGAGCAGCCCATTCATTTCTATGTGGAGAGCTCGTATGCCGGCTCCCATAGAAATGAATGGGAACTGCTTTATACGCCGCTGATTCTGAACGTGTTTTACGTTCAGAATAAGCTGGCGTATACTCAGTGTGAACTCACCCTAAGATGGAAATAGAGAAATACTCTTTTTGTGCCATTATATTTTGAAATTTGCCTTACGGCCTTCACTGTATGGTAGAAATGGAGTAGTAGTAGAAATTCCTTATACTCTTTGGATCAGCAAAATCATAGTGATATCAAATTTAGGCAAAGGCTCTTGAAGCAAGACACAGCAAAAAAAAAAAAAAAACACTGCAGAGAAAACTAAGTTTTTGCAACAGTTTTTTTGTGTGTGTGTTTTTTTTTTTCGTATTAAATCTATAGGGAAAAGGTTTGCAATTCTGCAGCTAAAATTAACATGCTTCAACTTTGAAAAGCACAAGCATTTTTGAAAACACAGCTTTTTTTTCTGCAATGTGTGGATGAGATTAAATGAAATGTTTATTTTTCTCGTACTGTAAAATCAATGCTCCTTTATCCCTACAGGAGTAATACACACCTACTCTTTGGATCAGTTTTGAGACCCTAAAAAATCAAGAAAGTTTTCTCTATCTGATGGAGAGAGGATAGTTTTTTTTTCACATAATTCCATTGCCATGCTAGAGCAAGAAACCATAGAAATATTAGGAGCCACTGTTCTATTTATACTTCTGGTGCATTGTGGTGGTGCCATGCTGCAGGATTGAAATCTAAGGCACAGTGGAAGTGTAGTAGCTATATTCTCATGGGAGTTTCAGTAAACTGGTTAGACCAAAGTGGCTTTGGTGTCTGTTGACCTCAGCCCTGCTGTGAGCCTGGCTTAGAAGAATGTTGATGGGGGTGTGGAAATAATAATCTTGCAATTGACAATGCATCGCTTTTAAAGGGGTTGTCCAGGATTTTAAAATGTTGTGTTTTAGCCTTAGAATAGACCATAAAAATCTGAATGCCATCCAGGCCCTGCAACAATCAGCTTTCACAGTCCACCTCCGAGGTCCATTCTATAAACAACACTCTATACTCTGGTCTCTCACATAGTAGCTGAGTGCTGATACTTCACCTTAGCTTACATTGGTGGTCCCAGTGCAAAGGTTTCAAAAGTGGGACCCCCTATCACCACCACTTAGAATACCTGACCTACACAAAATATAATTCCCCCGCAATGGCTCCCAATAATATACAGTCCTATGAAAAAGTTTGGGCATCCCTATTAACCCCTTCCCGCCGATGGCATTTTTTGATTTTCGTTTTTCGTTTTTGACTCCCCTCCTTCTAAACCCCATAACGTTTTTATTTCTCCGCTCCCAGAGTCATATGAGGTCTTAATTTTTGCGGGACAATTTTTTCTTCATGATGCCACCAATAATTATTCTATATAATGTACTGGGAAGCAGGAAAAAAATTCAGAATGGGGTGGATTTGAAGAAAAAATGCATTTCTGCGACTTTCTTACAGGCTTTGGTTTTACGGCGTTCACTGTGCAGCCAAAATGACATGTCCCCTATATTCTGTGTTTCGGTACGGTTCCAGGGATACCAAATTTATATGGTTTTATTTACATTTTGACCCCTAAAAAAAATTCCAAAACGGTGTTAAAAATTTTTTTTTCTAAAAGTCGCCATATTCCGACGGCCGTAACTTTTTTATACATAGGTGTACGGGGATGCATAGGGCGTCTTTTTTTGCGGGGCCGGGTTTACTTTTTAGTTCTACCATTTTCGGGAAATGTTATTGCTTTGATCACTTTTTATTCAAATTTTTATCAGAATTAAAACAGTGAAAAAACGGCAGTTTGGCACTTTTGACTATTTTTCCTGCTACGGCGTTTACCGAACAGGAAAAATATTTTTATAGATTTGTAGAGCGGGCGATTTCGGACGCGGGGATACCTAACATGTATATGTTTCACAGTTTTTAACTACTTTTATATTTGTTCTAGGGAAAGGGGGGTGATTTGAACTTTTAATACTTTTTATATTTTTTTATATTTATTTTTTTGCATTTATTAGACCCCCTAGGGGTGTTGAACCCCAGGGGGTCTGATCACTAAGTCAAAAACGAAAAACGAAAATCAAAAAATGCCATCGGCGGGAAGGGGTTAAAAGACTAAGAACATATTCAACCAACTTGCTTAAAGTGCATGCTTTCTTCATTACATGACTCCGGCATTTTTTTTTCAAATTCAGAACTAACTTCTTTGAATTTGTATAAATGATGTGTAAAACTTTTATCACAAGACCGTAAGGTTCCTTTTTTTTTTCATCTGGCTGTCTTAAATAGACTTTTATATTTTTTCATGGGCAGCGGGATTTCTCACCCACACCATTAATCAAAACAATATAAAACCTGAAAAGCAGAAATCTTTGAGAAAGTAAAAAACATCTTAAAACATGCAGAGCTCAGCAGCCAGCTTCATTTACCTTTTCAATTTTAAGTTAAAAGTCCTCCAAAACCCATTGTCTGTTATTTTTCTTTTTGTATTAGTATATTTATACAGTTTTGAAGAAAGCCATAAAAGCCATAAGGAAATATTAAAAGGAATACAGATTACAGATAAGAAAGAATACTTGAATACTTTACTGTAGTAAGGTGAAAAGATGTTAGACTAAACATTATATCCATGTATTAAAGGGGTTTTCTGAGACTTGAATGTGGTCTTTTCTTACGACAAGGCGTATGTGTAGTATCCATTGAGTAACTTTTCATTACAAGGCCAATCCATTGATTTAAGAGTAAATGTAATTTATTACTTTTTTATACATAGGGAGATGAATATGAGGTGGTTTTGTAATGTAATTTATGAGGATCCTTTCACTGCTGCTCAATTGTTTCCCTGTTCAGTTTCATTATAGGAGTCTGCATAGGATATATTTATAATGGGGTTCATTGGGCATCCATCGTTTTGTTGAATGAAAAAGGTATGTATAGAAGATTTCTTAATCCACAATTTTTAACAGATTCTGTAACGAATGTTCTGTTACACAGACATAAACTTAAGCTAGGTTCACATCTGTGCTAGAGGTTCACATCTGCTGAAAATTGACGGAGAGAAAAGTCCTGCACAGAGGACTTTCTCTTCGCCGGATTCAGTATAAAAATGGTAGACACCTCATGGACACCTGGTGGACGCCATTATAAGCTGTCAGTAAAACACAGTAAAATACTGCACACATATAGAAAAGGGCAGATATTATAGGAAACACAGAGTAAGACACACATATAAATCTCAATTTTTGTTGGACATCCAGGTTGGGAAAAAAATGGAAGCTAAGAAGCCACTGTAGTTTATTAGTGCCACGTTTCAGGATATACAGTACACACTAAATACAGATATTTCTTTCTAACTCTTAGTGAGTTGCTAAGAGGCAATTTACAGGCTTATATGTAATACAAATATGATTTTCCTAATAAAGCAGATAACAAAAGTGCTTTATATCTCTTGCCCTACACATTAAACCCTAGCCAACATCTGACATATACAAGTCTGAATCTATCTCTGCTGCCACTAAAGGCAAAATCTAAAATGACACCTTACAACCTATGCCCTCAGCTAACCTCCTAATTCTCTAATATATATAAATCACTTTTTCAATCCCCCACTGCTCCAGTGCAGCTGCTCTGGTGGTCTTCTCTAATCTCTGCTTCTTCTTCTGTGACTATGATGTGCTGAAATGTGGACGTGACTGCTGCAGTCAATAAGCGATTGCCTTCAGTTGTCATGTTAGCCGTTATATCACGTATTTGATGCAGAACAGAAAGAAGAGAAAGTTGGAGACCATTATAGTGCCCATACTGAATCAGTAGGGGATTGCAGAGATAGGTTATGTATTTTTTATTTTATCACACTCCCTGCAGTTTGTATGTATTTTTTTTTTATACAGGACAAGTCCTGAGATCTGATTCCTGTTTGCTTTTAGTGCAAAAAAATTATACTGTAGTCCACCACTACACCACTACTTTTTGGTGATTTTGATAACTTATTACAACCCCAGAGCATGGTGATGGGTGCAAACTTGGCACCCACATACACAAATATTAGGAGTAAGTATGAGTTAAAGTCCACTGGATGTTGAGGCCTTAATCATACAAAACTCGTGGGCATGGGCTGACAAGTAGATATTACATATGTGTTAACCTACAGTCTGGGAGAAGAGTTTATGATGGGTGAAGATTTGATCTATCCTGACATAAGACACATATACCATGGAGAAAAATGTATAATTCTCGTCAACTGAATGTGCCAGTGTTAGTAGCTGCTTTTTATCTGATAAAGTGTTGTTTCAAGTATCTCCACTAGAAGCCACTGTTTTCAAGGACTTTATACTTCCACCATTAGAGGCCAGCAGCCATCTTGCTTCCTGTTTGCGGCCATCTTGCCTCCTATTGGGGCCTATTTAAACCCAGAGCACATTCAGTCCCACGCTGGAGTATTGTGTTAACTCCAGTCTCTAGCTCAGAGGTATATCTTTTCCAGATTGCTTCTCCTTACTGCTTAGCCACTTGTGCGTCAACCTCGGCTCTGTCTGTTTACCCGCTAGTGCATTGACCCCGGCTCCGTCTGGTTACCCACTTCTGTGTACCGATCCTGGCTCCGTCTGACTACCCAATTCTGTGTACCGACCCTGGCCATCCACTGACCAAGCCTTCTACTGTGTTGTTTCCTGCTGCTCCTCCCAGGCCTCAGATTCCAGTTGTGTATCATCAGAATTGTAACAGCCAGTTTCCACACATTACATTGTTGTATACCCCATAGATGTTTCCTGTGCATGTTGATTTTGTTAGGGGTGATATGGGTTTGACCAGAAGAGGGTCAAATTAGTTCCCACAAAGAATCAAATATGCATATCTATTTGATGTCAGGTAATACACTTAGAAGCAACTATAGGACTTATTTTATGTTCACAGTATAGACATTTACTTTGTAATACACTGTCTACCAGTAAGTATTTGGACACCCATGGAAATGAAGATATCTGCAGTCGTGATGTATGTCACACCTTTCATCGTTAAATAGGTAACAGCATTGGCATTAGTACATTTGCATTAGTCACATGCAAGATGCCACAAAGGTCAGAGTTGTCTGATTTCGAGAAAGGGGTAATTGTGGGGTACCACAGAAATGGTCGATCCTTCATAGCAAGTGAACTGAATTACCCAAAAATGACAGTGGCCTATGTGATTATGAAGTGGAAGTGCCCCGAGTTGGCAGATCCCCGAAACTGTAAGATAGAGACCAACGAGTGCTGGTCAGAGAAACCGCACCCCACCGATGGCTCACATATACCAGGAGTTTCAACAGGCATCCAGGAGTAGCATCTGTAAGGAAGCATCTGCTGGGTTCCACCAACTATTGAATATGAATAAATGTTTTTCTATTCTACCACATGTGCCCAAATACTTATTGGCAGACGGTATATAATATGCACTATCTCACATTTCAGATATTAAAGTGGTTGGCCACCCTTAAGCTGAAAAAACCACAGTGCCCCAGGCAACTCAGAAAGATGGTTATAGGACAAATGTGCTGTAAAAATGAAATTTATCTTACCTGTTCCCCATGAAAATGAGATTTTGCAGTGTAAGCTCAGCCAGCCTGTGTGTGCGGGGCATCAATAAACTGAAAGTAAAACTCCTGGCCTACATTCCAGGCTGAGGCGCATCACAGCGCTGCCCACACATAGGATGTGATCACACAGCTTCATTCACCTCAGCACCTCCAGCTAGCAGAATGCGCTCACAATGGCTGTCACTGTCACAACACTGGGCTGAATCCTAGGGGTCCTGCACAACTAATAGCCGCTGAAGGCCGCTATGATTCATCCAATTTGAAAGGAGCCCCAAAACACCTTCTTTAGCGCTAAATTCAAATGGACTAATCAATAAAATGCCACCGGACACCATCGATTACAATAGGGTTGTGACTAAATACTATTCTCAGTAAAGACCTGGTCCTTATCACGTATAGTATGTGATCTATTTCCCATTACTGGTCAGGACCTTTTTCCCCCCTAGTGGTCAGGATCTGAACTGAAGTAGTATTTAGCCAGCCCACACACACAGCCAGGTCCTCACCAGTCCAAATTCCAGAGAAAATTACAAATTCTTATGACCCCCCTTGCAAGATACCCACAGGGGAGGGGATAAGCCCTGTAAGTCTACCCCCACACTGCTAGCAGTTATTTCACCAATAGCCATATATTTCCTGTGCACCCCCAGACAAGCATTCTATATCTTTCTAGTGCACCCCCATAGTGTTAATAAGCACTCCACAGCTCAGAACACTCCAAACAAGTTTCACACAGCTTCCCATGTGTCTTTTATGGCCAAAGCCCAACGTGGTGGTAAAAGCACGGCAAAAACTGCAGCATATTCCAGAGTTTCTTTGTGCCTCTCATGCAAACCTAAGGCTTAGTTCACACGTAAATTACGTGTGGCTTATTTTGGCATCGAAAAAAAACGCTTCCTAATTAGGAAGTGTTTTTTGGGTCCTTGGCCCGCTTTTTGTGGAGCATTTTTTTTGTAAAAACCGCTTCCAACAAGGCCAGGCAGTTTTCCCATCCCTTAAAAGAGAACGGGCTGCAAAAAGCGCGTTGCGTTTTTAACATGCAGTTTTTTTGTAAAAAAAAAAGCGAAGCATTTTTATGTAAAAAAAACGCGCATTTTGCACTTCCCATTCACTTCTATTGCTTTCTTCAGGTGGAAAACGCCTGAAGAAAGGTCATGTTGCTTTTTTTTTTTCGTCTAGCGTAAAAAAACGCTAGCAAAAAAAAAAAAGCAAGCCCTCTACATAGACTATCATTGTATGGAGGCGGATTATGACGTGGAGCACACACAACCACCCCCTAGCTCTCCACGTGCCTCTCTACTATGCACCCCACAACTGTCCCCCCACAGTACACACTACACCCCACATTATACAATGCACCCCACATCTCTCCACCTCCACACTACAACACGCACCCTACAACTCCCATAGTACACCATGCACCCAAGATCTCCCCCCCACCAGTACTCCATGCACCCTACATCTCTCACCCCCACTACACAATGCACCCCAAATCTGTCACCCCCCCACAGTAAACTGTGCACCCCATATCTCTCCCCATTAGACAATGCACCCCACATCATACAATGCACCCTACATCTCTACACCTCACACTACAACATGCACCCTACAACTCTTACCCCATAGTACACCATGCACCTGAGATCTGTCCCCCCTCCCCCCCACAGTACACCATGCACCTACATCTCTCAGCCCCACTACACAATGCACCCCAGATCTCTCCCCCAGATTTGTACTCCCCTCCACACCATGCACCCTACATTTCACCCACACTACACAATAAACCCCACGTCTTTCACATCCCCACAATACACCAGGCACCTCACATCTCTGCATGTTCCTCCACTACAATGGGATACAACTTTTCTACATTGTTCAAGAACCTTCTTGCAATCACAGACATGCCTACCCAGTAACAAGACTAGAGAGTCATGTGACTGTGACATCATAAGGTCCTTCCTGAGTAGTGAAAGACCAGGCAGAAGAGCAGAGCAGGCACAGACATGTGACATGGTCAAGCTGTGTCACATGCCCCTCCATGTCACGAGCTCAGTGGTCAGAGGAGGAGTGTCAGAGAGTCGGCAGAGTCAAGTAAGCGGGGGGCGTGGCTTCAAAAATAAAGAGACAGGTGTAGAATTGAAAATGAATGTCTATGAGAAAGTTTATTATTTATCTTTGGGCTACACATTACAGACTGTTAGTTATAAAGTGGCCAACCCCTTTAATATCTGCCTTCAGGGTCAGGAAGATACTGCAAGGGAGGGATTTGTTAAAATAGATGGAGACCCTCTTAGTCTTTCTCTCTGGGTTGCTGCTAAGATAGGTGGAATTATCATAGCAACTAGAGATGAGCGAACACTGTTCGGATCAGCCGATCTGAACAGCACGCTCCCATAGAAATGAATGGAAGCACCTGTGACGCTGACTTTGCCGGCGGATCGGCTGATCCGAACAGTGTTCGCTCATCTCTAATAGCAACTTTTATGATAGGTATATGAGAGAAATCTCTCATGGGTCTCTAGGAAGCAAACAATGTGAACCTTCTTATGGTAGAAGTATAGAATCTGTGAGCACTTCTCTGGCGTATTAAATCTCTTAACAGTCAGGAAAGCAGTAGCTATGGTTGCCATGCATAGAGTTTTAATACAAAGTGGGCCACATGGCTAGGGATGGAGGTCTGCACTCACTGGTCCTCACAATAGGAAAACGACTAGATGGATGCACTACAAATCTTTATTGATAGGGTGAATGCATAGAATTTTGATAAAGTGGTGGAGTCTCAGAAGTAAGACCAGTAACTAAATCAACAATGCAATGGTAATAACAATAACACAGCATAAGGTGGACAATATTGAGAGACAAAAGTAATAAAGACACTATCACAAAGGTCTAAGATAGTGTTATGATACTTTGCATAACACCAGTGCGGACTAAATCTATTTAAGATGCAGTTTATTTATCAGCCATTTGCACTGGCTGGGGTTGACTATGGAATTGGGTTCTGCTGCAGTTCTGCTTCAAGGTAACTTTGGGGTTATCATCAAGATCAGAGTCTGAGTCTTCTTCTATGGGCCTTCCAGGTGTGCATGCAAGTGTTTTTAACATAGAGGGGCCTGGACGTATAATAGTTTTTTTGTTTTTGTTTTTTTGTTTGGCGGACTAGTCGGTGTCCAGGACTCCACATATCACATATAGTGATGTTGTTCTTTAAGGTAATGTAACATGCATTTCAATTGGACAAAGCTGTTGAAGTGATGAGGGTGCCATTTTAGTTTGCTGGTGTACCGGCGATTCTTCTTCAGCTGAAGACAAAGCAGAAGCACCTGATAAATTGGCAGGAAGTGAGCAAATTATATTTTGGTGAATCATGTGTCTTGAGTCCAGACTGGGCCCATAGCCCTCAGTAAGGAGGATGGTACAGATATAATTGTAATGCCATAAGGCGGACAAGATGGCGGTGGAATCTCAGTATCAGACTCAATATCAGCAGACTGCTTCATGTCTGGAAGTGGTTGGAAGTACTTAGAAATGGTCACTTCTGTGGCTGGGGGTCTGAGAGGAGCTTTAGAAACTCCTCAGATCAAGTTTTACCATTGTAGATCGTATATTACCCTTGATAATTAAACACTTAGGACAGAACTTGCTCTTAGTGAGGCTGCTCTCCAAGCTGAATTATGTTGATATATGGTTGCTTCTTTGCATGGTACAACTTTAATTTGTATGATATAACTTTAATTTGTAATCCCAGAAAGTGATTTCTGGAAGTTTTCCTGAGACCATACAGTGATTTTATTGCCAGTTAAAGCCTGTTTTTAATGCAGTGCCTCCTGTGGTTCAGTAGATCACGAGCATCCATACCTTTGTTCCTTGTGCACAAGGTTTTTTTTTTTCCCCCAATATTCTTGGACTCTTTTGTACTGTACTGTACTGTACTGTATATGGTGGGATAACTAAAGGCTCATGGGCCCTGGTGCAAAAGCTCAGCTTATGCCCCCTGCACAACTTGACCTCACGACCCCAAACCACTCCCCGCGGCACATCTTAGTAATATTTACATTTCCCTCTCCTTTTTTATTTAGTCCCAGACTTTTTCACAACATGTCTGTGCACATAAGCTTCACATCATTCCCATCCCCTATCTGTGCCCCCACACAGAATCCTTCCTTGACTAAACAGTGGAAGCCTGTGTATCATAAATCTTCCCCACCTCTCACAAGTGCACCAGAGGGCATAGATTCTAAATTGATGATGCATATACTGCCATCCATCAAAGGAAATCATAAAGGAAATCAAATTAGTTTAACCAGCCTTAAAGGGGTTGACCACTTTCAGACCATTACTGAGAGACAAATGTTATGGTTTGTATAATAAAAAGTTATACAATTTTCCAATATACTTTCTGTATCAATTCCTCACAGTTTTCTAGATCTCTGCTTGCTGTCATTCATTCTGTTACTTCTAGTGGATAAAACTCTGACCATGGTCATGTGATTTGCGGTCCATGGTCATGTGATATACGGTGCATGGTCATGTGATGAGCACACAGGTGCACAGCTCGTTATAGTCACAGCACAGTGCTGTGCTGTGCACCTTTGTCCTTATCATATGACCATGGACCGTAAATCACATGACCATGGTCAGAGTTTTATCCACTAGAAGTAACAGAATGAATGACAGCAAGCCAAAATCTAGAAAACTGTGAGGAATTGATAAAGAAAGTATATTGGGAAATTGTATAACGATTTATTATACAAACATAACATTTGTCTTTCAATATTGGTTTGAAAGTGGCCAACCCTTTTAAGGTGGTGAAGTCAACTTGTGGGCACCCCTGACTTATAGGTCCTGTCCATCTGCAACCTAAGTGAGCCCTATAGTTATGCCAGTGCTTATGGGTCCCCTAAGGCTCCAAGTCTAGGTGCAATTGCACCCTGTACAACACCTCAAGTAATGCTTCTGTTCCAGGCAGAATTTTCTACATGTGTATCATATTTATAAATAACTAGCAGGAGGACCCGGCTTCGCACGGGTATATTGCATTTTATGTTTGTGTAGTGGCCCCATAAGAATTGTCCAATTTTGCACTGGTGTATTTTGTATGTGGTTTGTGTGTATGTCCATAAGCGTCATGTGATTATGTGTATCTCATTTTGGATATCAGTGAAAAACCTGTGATCAGTTGTTATGGATACCTGGAGTAAAGCTGTATCTAATCCTTCCCCATGTAGTACTGTGTTTAGATGTAAGTATCTAATCCTTGTTGGTGTGGTACTGTGTGCAGATACACATATCTAATCCTCCCCCGTGTGGTACTGTGTGCTGAGATGCGTATGTAATTCTCTGGCGTGTAGTATTGTGTGCAGACGCAGGTATCTAATCCTCACCTATGTGGTATTGTGTGCAGTGGCACATATCTAATCCTCCGGCATGTGGTATTGTGTGGAGAGGAGCGTATCTAATACTCTGGCATGTGGTACTGTGAGCAGAGGCATGTAGCTAATCCTCCCACGTGTGGTATTGTGTGCAGTGGCGTGTATCTAATCCTCCGGTGTGTGTTATTGCGTGAAGAGACGCATATCTAATCCTACAGCATGTGGTACTGTGTGCAGACACGTGTATCTAATCCTATGGCGAGTACAACTGTGTGAAGACGTGCATATCTAATCCTCTGGCGTGTGGTACTGTGTGTAGATGCACGTATCTAATCCTCTGATGGTGGTACTATGTGAAGACATGCGTATCTAATCCTCTGGCGTGTTGAACTGTGTGCAGATGTGTGTATTTAATCCTCCCCTGTGTGGTACTTTGTGCAGACACACATATCTAATCCTTCAGCGTGTGGTACTCTGTGCAGACGCACATATTTAATCCTTCTGTGTGTGGTGTTGTGTGAAGAGGCATGTATCTAAGCCTCTGGCATGTGGTACTGTGTGCTGAGACACCTATCTAATTCTTTGGTTTTTGGTACTGTGTGCAGAGGCATGTATCTAATCCTCCAAAGTGTGGTACTGTGTACATACACCTGTATCTAATCCTCCCCTGTGTGGTATTGTGTGAAGAGGCGCATATCTAATTGTACAGCGTGTGGAACTGTGTGTAGATGCGTATCTAATCCTATGTCATGTGGTACTGTGTGTAGACGCATGTATCTAATCCTATGTCATGTGGTACTGTGTGTAGACGCATGTATCTAATCCTATGGCGTGTACAACTGTCTGCAGACGTGGGTATCTAATCCTATGGAGTGTGGAACTGTGTGTAGACGCGCATATTGTCATGACCTGATTGCGTGTGTGTGTTGGTGTATGTTTCTGTCGGGGATTCGATCCGGACTTCTGTGATCTGCTGGTGGGTTCCTTACCATTGAGCCATCAGTGTGTACATAGTGTTCTGGCCTTCTGAACACACTTGAGGTTATAAGAGTAAACCTCAGGTGTTATGTATTGCCATCATCCTATGGAAGGAGTCTGGGGTCTTTATTAGGAAGAGGGCTGTCTCCACCTGTTGCCGGTTTTTGTGGTCCCATCCTAGAATTCTTGGCCTTAGGAGGAGGAGGAGTGGTTTGCTTGTGCTTACTGACTAGAAAGGAGTTTGAGTGTTGTTTGTGTGTGAGTTGGTTTTGCCCTCCACACTTTTACTCTACCCTGCCCTTCATGTCTGTTTGTTTGGCACTATCTGGTTGTTTGAGGTGGCTGTGCACGTGGCCAAATGTGCAGTCTGTGCTAGGTCTAAGGCTTCACATGCTTAGACAGCAGGCCTATTACACCCGTTGCCTGTTCCCGGTAGTCCTTGGACACATTTGACTATGGACTTTATCACTGATCTGCCGCGCTCGGAAGGTTACACGGTGATATGGGTTGTGGTGGATAGATTCAGTAAGATGTGCCATCTCATTCCTTTTCAAAAGCTACCCACAGCTAAGACTCTGGCAAAGGAATTTATTAAGAATATTGTCCGTTTGCATGGGGTTCCAGTAGACATTGTTTCCGACAGGGGTTCTCAGTTTGTGGCTCGGTTCTGGAAAGCGTTTTGTCGCAGGCTGGGGATAAATCTATCCTTCTCTTCCGGGTACCATCCCGAGTCCAACGGGCAAACAGAAAGAAAGAATCAGGATATTGAGCAGTTCCTTCACTGTTTTGTGTCTGACAACCAAGATGATTGGGTAGATTTCTTGCCTTTGGCTGAATTTGCTCTCAATAATCACGATTCTTCTGCGGCGGGCTGCTCTCCATTCTTTTGTTGCAGTGGTAAGCACCCTATATTTGGCCCCTTTTCTGGAGTAAAGTCCTTAGTACCAGAGGAGGAGTCCTTCTCGAATAAGATGGAGGATGTCTGGGTCAGGGTGAGGAGAAACCTGGTAGCCTATTCACGGAGAAACAAAATGGTGGCTGACAAGAAAAGGAGAAAAGTTGATTTTGTGGTGGGTGACCGAGTGTGGCTACTAGCCAAAAATTTGAAATTGAAGGTCCCCTCTAAGAAGTTGGGTCCTAAGTTTGTGGGTCCTTTTTCTGTGACAGAACTTATTAATGAAGTTTCGGTCAGGTTAGACATTCCCCCGTCATGGAAAATAAACTCTGTGTTCCATGTCTCTCTGTTAAAAAAGGTGAGTTCGGTGGAGACTGCACCTACAGTTGTACCTCCCCTGGACTCAGATGGAGAGTATGAGGTTTCCTGGATTGTGGATTCCAGATTTTTGAGGGGAACTCTTCAGTATTTGGTGGCTTGGAAGGGGTACGGTGTGAGGGACAACTCGTGGGTTTGGGCTTCTGAGGTGTCTGCAACCAGACTGGTGGCTGCCTTTTACCGGAGGTATCCGGATAGGGCTCGGCCCAGGAATCCAGGGGATTCCCATTGAAGGGGGGGTACTGTCATGACCTGATTGCGTGTGTGTGTTGGTGTATGTTTCTGTCGGGGATTCGATCTGGGCTTCTGTGATCTGCTGGTGGGTTCCCTACCATTGAGCCATCAGTGTGTACATAGTGTTCTGGCCTTCTGAACACACTTGAGGTTATAAGAGTAAACCTCAGGTGTTATGAATTGCCATCATCCTATGGAAGGAGTCTGGGGTCTTTATTAGGAAGAGGGCTGTCTCCACCTGTTGCTGGTTTTTGTGGTCCCATCCTAGAATTCTTTGCCTTAGGAGGAGGAGGAGTGGTTTGCTTGTGCTTACTGACTAGAAAGGAGTTTGAGTGTTGCTTGTGTGTGAGTTGGTTTTGCCCTCCACACTTTTACTCTGCCCTGCCCTTCATGTCTGTTTGTTTGGCACTATCTGGTTGTTTGAGGTGGGTTCCAGTTTATTTTACCCCAGTCTCGTGTTTACCCTTTCCTCACCTCTCCACTCTCCCTCTCCTCATTTCTCTGGTTGTGTATTGTGTTGTGCTGCGTGTCTGTTGTCCAGCACCTCCCGTCCTGTTTGTTTGTCTGCAGATGCACCTTTATTTCTGCAGGGGGTCACCACCTTAGAATCCCTAGTCCCTAGCTCTCTTGAAGCTCTTGTCCTATCTGTCTGTTAGGTCTTCGTGCTAGAGAGCCAGGAGTTGTCGGGGCCAAGGCTAGCTTGGGGACAGCTGACCACCACCCGTAGGCAGGGCCTAGCTAGCCACCGTAGTGCCAGGGATAGTCTCCTTCCCCTGTTTCCTTAGCGGTGCAATCTACAGCCCGGAATCTGTGTCTGGACTCAGACACGAATGTGACACATATCTAATCCTACGGCATATGGTGCTATGTGCAGACATGCATATCTTATGCTCTGGTCTGTGGAAGTGTGTGCAGATGCGTGTATCCAATCCTTTGGCATGTGGTACTGTGTGCAGACGCATGTATCCAATCCCCCGGCGTGTGGTACTTTGTGCAGACGCGTGTATCTAATCCTTCAGTGTGTGGAACTGTGTGCAGAAGCGCGTATTTAATCCTCTGGTGTGTGGGACTGTGTGCTGATCTGTATATATAATCCACTGATGCGTGTATCTCAGTTTGGATATGAATGTTGGATTTTACATGTGGAGTGACCGTGTGTATTGCAGTTGGAATATGAGTGAAAGACTTGCAGGTTTGTATTGCTAAGGGGGGGGGGGGGGCATTGTGTTTGGAATTCTGTATCTCAGCAACGGTACGTCCAAGCAAGTTTGAGTCTTCTTTTAAACCTTCCCGGATACCTGAAGTATCTCTGTACCAAATTTGGTGAAGATCGGTACAGTCGTTTGGTTTGCAATAGAGAACAGACAGACAGAAATTCATTTTTATAATACAGAGACATAAATTGACATTTTGCACTGCAGTAAAGTCTGCTGATGGTTAACATATTGCATGTACATAACAAACCTATATGAATATACCAAATACATCATACAGAAAGCATATTTGAAAAATATAAATATTTTATTAACAAACTTTTTTTTTTTTTTTTTTAAATGTAGATTGTGAGCCCCACATAGAGATAACAATGTACATTTCCCCCTATCAGTATGTCTTTGGAATATGGGATGGAAATCCATGCAAACATGGGAAGAACATACAAACTCCTTGCAGATGGTTTTATGCCCTTGGCTAGATTTGAGCACCAGGACTCCAGTGCTGTGGGGCTGCAGGGCTGCAGTGCTAACCACTGAGCCACCATGTGGACCCCTTATTAACAAACTTTAATCTTTAAAAACTAATGAAATCACATCCAAAACCTGGAATAAAATTAGAGACAATACATAGGTATCATGATCACAGCATGACAGAATATCATACAATACATATAATTGCTCACAGAATTTAATGATATTCAGATATTTACATAGATTTTAACTATAGTACCATTCTTATAAATGGACATAACAGTAAATGGTCTCACAAGGAAATAGCGCAATTGACAAAAGGTCTCCAATATACATGTGTGTATGCACCAAACCACTGCACATATCATATACATTGCATAATAGCATACTATTAGAGTATATCACAATAATGTTACTATGGCACTATAGTAAAAATCTATGTAAATATGTGAATATTAGAGATGAGCGAACAGTGAAATATTCAATATTCGATATTCATTTCTAATAACCCCTCAATATTCGACTATTCAAAAGAATATCAAATCACATTATAGTCTATGGGGAAACCACTATTCGACTCAGGAGGGTCACCAAGTCCACTATGACACCTCAGGAAATGATGACAACATCTCTGGAATGCAACTGGGACAGCAGGGGAAGCATGTCTGCGGGCATCTAACACGCCCAAGTCACTGTATTACGCCACTAATAATGCGGGAGCTGACTTTTTCCCATAGGAATGCATTGACCAGCGTTGTGTACAGCATTCGGCCAATCAACGCTGGTTCTGTCAGAGGAGGCGGAGTCTAAGATCGGTCCACAGCAGTCTCCATTGTGGTCCGATCTCAGATGTAGCAGAGTTCAGTGCACAGCTCTGCTACATCTGAGATGTAGCAGCGCTCAGTGCACAGACAGCTCTATGTTCAGTGCACAGCCAGGTCTGCTACATCTGAGATGTAGCAGCGCTCAGCACACAGTCAGCTCTGTGTTCAGTGCACAGCCAGCTCTGCTACATCTCAGATATAGCAGCTCTGTAGTGGCGCACAGCCAGCTCTGTGTTCAGTGCCCAGCCAGCTCTGCTACATCTGAGATGTAGAAGACTTCAGCGCACAGTTCTGCTACATCTGAGATGTAGCAGAGCTGTGTGCTGGAACCAGCGTTGATTGGCCAATGCTGTACACTGTATGGCATTCGGCCAATCAACACTGATCAATGCATTCTTATGTGATAAAGTCAGCTCCCACATAACACAAGCTGCCAGGGATCCCGACTAGCATATAATGGGCTGCCACAAGATGAGCTTGCAGGTGAAGTTTGAAAGTGATGAGATCTTGCCAGCCCGAGCAATGCAAGTGCAAGAGTAAGTTCAATGCAAACACATCGTGGCAGCGCACCATATGCTAGTCGGGATTGCTGGCAGCTTGCGGTATGCGTGAGCTGACTTTTTCTCATAGGAATGCATTGACCGTACTCGTGCATGTATCTCGGGCTGGCAAGGAAGGTATATAGAGCCCCAACAAGCTGTTTGAGTAAGGTTCCTACCTAAATAAAGCTAATTCCTAGGTAACCCTGCCAGTACATCTATCCCTGTCTCACAGTCACATAGTTCACAGTCTCATGAACCGAATCTGAAATCCACCATTCGTATAAATTGGAGGTCACCTGATTTAGCCAGTCAATTACTTTTTCCGATTTTTTTCGATGCCTACGTTTTCCTACTTTCTATCCCAACTCCCCTGCACAGTTATTGGTGCAAAAAAATCACCAGGGAAGGTGGGAGGAGATACAAATTTTTAGTGCGTTTTCCACATGGTATTCGATTGGAATACAATACCTCAAACAGCCTAATATTCGATCGAATATCAATTCGACCGAACGCCGTTCGCTCATCTCTAGTGAATATCATTAAATTCTGTGAGAAATTAAATATATTGTATGATATTCTGTCATGCTGTGATCATGACATCTAACATGATCACCGGAAAAATGGCAGCGCCCATGTGCTGCTGGGAAAATGGTGTCTCGGTGCCAGAAGGGTTAATGACCACGATCGGTGTGTGCACTCACCATGAGCATTAGCCCAGGCGGCTATGGCAGCCCCCGACTCCCAGGCGTCCGCCATAGTTAAACACCCGGCATCCATCGTACTAGGGAAGGGGTTAATACACTCTTATATGTTTCATATAATGTACAGTGCCTACAAGTAGTATTCAACCCCCTGCAGATTTAGCAGGTTTGATAAGATGCAAATAAGTTAGAGCCTTCAAACTTCAAACAAGAGCAGGATTTATTAACAGATGCATAAATCTTACAAACCAAAAAGTTATGTTGCTCAGTTAAATTTTAATTAATTTTAAACATAAAAGTGTGGGTCAATTATTATTCAACCCCTAGGTTTAATATTTTGTGGAATAACCCTTGTTTGCAATTACAGCTAATAATCGTCTTTTATAAGACCTGATCAGGCCGGCACAGGTCTCTGGAGTTATCTTGGCCCACTCCTCCATGCAGATCTTCTCCAAGTTATCTAGGTTCTTTGGGTGTCTCATGTGGACTTTAATCTTGAGCTGCTTCCACAAGTTTTCAATTGGGTTAAGGTCAGGAGACTGACTAGGCCACTGCAACACCTTGATTTTTTCCCTCTTGAACCAGGCCTTGGTTTTCTTGGCTGTGTGATTTGGGTCATTGTCTTGTTGGAAGATAAAATGACGACCCATCTTAAGATTCTTGATGGAGGAGCGGAGGTTCTTGGCCAAAATCTCCAGGTAGGCCATGCTATCCATCTTCCCATGGATGCGGACCAGATGGCCAGGCCCCTTGGCTGAGAAGCAGCCCCACAGCATGACGCTGCCACCACCATGCTTGACTGTAGGGATGGTATTCTTGGGGTCGTATGCAGTGCCATCCAGTCTCCAAACGTCATGTGTGTGGTTGGCACCAAAGATCTCGATCTTGGTCTCATCAGACCAGAGAACCTTGAACCAGTCTGTCTCAGAGTCCTCCAAGTGATCATGAGCAAACTGTAGACGAGCCTTGACATGATGCTTTGAAAGTAAAGGTACCTTACGGGCTCGTCTGGAACGGAGACCATTGCGGTGGAGTACGTTACTTATGGTATTGACTGAAACCAATGTCCCCACTGCCATGAGATCTTCCCGGAGCTCCTTCCTTGTTGTCCTTGGGTTAGCCTTGACTCTTCGGACAAGCCTGGCCTCGGCACGGGAGGAAACTTTCAAAGGCTGTCCAGGCCGTGGAAGGCTAACAGTAGTTCCATAAGCCTTCCACTTCCGGATGATGCTCCCAACAGTGGAGACAGGTAGGCCCAACTCCTTGGAAAGGGTTTTGTACCCCTTGCCAGCCTTGTGACCCTCCACGATGGCCTTGGAATGCTCCTTTGTCTTTCCCATGTTGACCATGTATGAGTACTGTTCACAAGTTTGGGGAGGGTCTTAAATAGTCAGAAAAGGCTGGAAAAAGAGATAATTAATCCAAAGATGTGAAGCTCATTGTTCTTTGTGCCTGAACTACTTCTTAATACTTTAGGGGAACCAAACAGAATTCTGGTGGTTTGCGGGGTTGAATAATAAATGACCCTCTGAATAAACTTTTCACAATTAAAAAAAAAATTAAACAAAGAAATATTCTTTTTTGCTGCAGTGCATTTCACACTTCCAGGCTGATCTACAGTCCAAATGTCACAATGCCAAGTTAATTCCGAATGTGTAAACCTGCTAAATCTGCAGGGGGTTGAATACTACTTGTAGGCACTGTATTTGGCAATGTGATTGTCCAGCCAAGTAAATACAAGTTTTTATTTTGTTTTATGATAATATAATAAAGATGTTTTTTATTACTTTTATACATGGTTGTACATTTTGTGGAATTTCTAATTTTTATGTGACACTACTTTGATTATAAGCACTTTTTATAGGTCGATTTCTTTTCTGACCATTTGTATCACATATATAAAGTGTATACACTTGTGTTTCCCACTTTGTGATTTATATAAAAACATAATATACTGTATTATGCTTGTCAGAGTTGACCAAGGATTTACACTATGATACTAGATTTAATAAAGCTGTAGCAGTTATTACTTCTGAGGTGGTGAAGGATCGTATTGTTAAATAAACCACTTGGATTTATTGGAATTCACTTATCCTTTTATTTTGCTACAAGACAGTGGAGGCCTTTTCTCAGAATAACAATTCGATATTGGGTGTGAATTAGACAAAAAACAAACAAACACAAAATAAAACCAAAATATTATTTTTAGAGCATTGTGCAGACATGGAAAAAAGCAAGTTTTATCAGTATTTCTACATATTACAATTTCTGTTCTTTTAGCTGATTCCTTCACTCTATTCATTTGACACTAGATGGCACTGCGTATGACTTTTATGCCAAGGAAGAACTAAAAGATTTTATATTAAAGTTAAATGCTTATTGAAGTGAATTTGTGGCAAATGTTCTGAATTGCTGTGCTGTATGTCTAAATTCTGACTGTCTTCTTTTCGCTCTCTCTTCAATCTTGTTGCACTCTTCCATGTAATTGTAACATCTATTTCTTCTACTGTATTACTGTAACATGACAGAATCAACGTACTTTGAAGTTTGACTGTAGCAAAATATTATTTCAGAATTACTGATAGATAATTGAATCTTGAAGCTTTTGTATTTTGCTGATATGTTTCTTTCTCTAGAGCAGTTGAATAACAAGCATGCATGTTGCTGATGTTATTTCATGACACTACCATTTCCAAGAAAGTTGTATAGACAGGTGTGCATAAAATAAAAGTAGGTGCAAACTAAAAGTGAAATATCCTTAAAACCTTATTCAGATCCACCCTGATTCATTCCACCAGGAAAGTACAGCAAGCGTTGGTCAGTCCTTGCCTGTGGAGAACACCCAGTGCACCAACTGTGCTTGAGTGGTTCCAGGAGGTATACAGACTTCATAAAATGGAACGTTTCAATATTCTGCTAACTTTACCACTTACAGATCTGTAAGTAGAAACTTAGCTGTGGCCATGCAGCAACACATGTAATAGACTTGGTCAAGGCACTTGCAGAAGTGAGTGAGACTATTTAAGGGTAAGGCCCCACGGGACGTTATGCAGCACTAAAGCATTGCGCGAAAAAGCACGGCGGCAATGGTTCTTTCCACAGTGCTTGAACAGAAAGTTCACAGAGTTTTCCTCCGCAGACTGTGTTACAATTATATCTATGGAAATGCCGCCGGCGTTTCCATAGATATAATTGACATGCTGCGATTTCCAAAACCATGCTGGTTTTGGAAATCGCAGCGTATCCGTGCAGGGGTTTTAAATGCATAGTGGGCATGGGATTCGCATGAATCCCATCCACTTTGAAGAAACTGTAGAATGCTGTGATTTTTCCCACAACATTTCCTCCTCGGGAAAATCACAGCGTTTCCAGCCCGTTGGGCCCTGGCCTAAGGGTATGTTCACACAAAGTTTTTTGGAGAGGAGAATTAGGAAATGTTTTTTTGACACGTTTGTTTTTTTTTTACATTAGGCATTATTTGGAGTGTTTTTTGATGCAATATGGACCTCTTTGAAAAGTGCTAGTGGTTTTTAAAGCAGTTTAAAAAAAAAAAAAAAAAGCGCTGAAAAACCATGTTGCGGTTTTTCCGCCTCCCATTGACTTCAAAAGGTTTTTTCCAGGTGGAATCTGCCAGAAAATAGGTCATGTCGCTTTTTTTTTTTTTTGCTAGTTGAAAGAAAACTCTAGCAGAAAAAGAAAGCTAGCGCCTACCATTGAAATGGATGGGAGGTATTTTTGCAGGTGGATTTTAAGGCAGATTCCGCGGCTTCCGATGGCAAAAAAATTTGTGTGAACTTACTTCTCCTCCCTATGATCTCCCTAGTAGGCAGGCCAAGTCTACACCTAGCACATGGTTATCATTATCGTCATCAGTACGGGAAAGTATGTCCAGGATAAAACAATATTTGCCCAGTCATCCAACAGTTCTGCAACATAACTCACACCTAGCCAAGCTGCTGGCGGTGCAGTCACTGCTGTACCACTTAATGGATTTCATTACATTTTCCCATCATGGAATGTTTGCAATCGTGATGGAGGATACCTAGCTGCCATTTCTTCTCTTCTAAAGCTATCCCTGCTTTATATCTCTATGTGTCAGAATATATATATATTTTTTAGATATGTCAGTCTTGGAAGGTACACACTACCTTCGACACATGGAGCAACAATTTTTGGACAAGGACAATAAATGTTTTTCACAGCCCAATGGGTCAATGTTTTGTGTGACAGTTGCCACAGTCTAGAAACACAACAATGCTAGGTTCTAGTTGCATCCCATTTGTGCATGTCCAGTACTAAAACCATAAAGAACCCAACAGAGGAAAACTCTTCCTTGGATGTAAAGGGGGCCCTTGATATGTCACACACTGCCAAGGGAAGAGACTGATCCTTATTTCTTCCAAGATAATGATGATGATGACTATGATGATGATAATAACACTGACCAAGAACACCAACCATGGCAGCGTATTATGATATTACCATTGTTCTGTCTTCTTACACGTTCTCATAGTGTGCAGTCTGACATACAGTACAAACCTTTTCTCTCTTCCAAATAAACAGACTGTTTTTCTGTAGTCTAACTATTTATTGGTCAAAAGGTTGTAGATATGGTAATGACAATGGTAAAACTTTAAGAATACAAATAGTACAGGTATAAGTACTGGGCATAAATCCCACAGCCATGTCACTTAGAATCAACAGTGAAAGCACATGGTAAGATGGCTGCCTATACATAACTTACTAACAGTAACATCTTCCTGCATACGCTGTACCAGGCTCACTAATAGTCCTGGAAATAAATACATTAACACAGAAATAAGAGATAACTCCTATCATATATGCTTACACAGAGATAATGAAGATTAAATGTGAGAAGTGCAAGAGATGGCATCGCAATGTCTTGTGGGAAGGTGTCTTAATCCCTGAATGCCTTGCTTTAGCCATGGAGCATTGTGGCTCCCATAATGCAATAGCTTCATGAGGGAAATTCAACAGGTAATGTAACTAATAGACCACCACATGGTGCTATAATCTCTCAAATTAGAATAAACCATTAATACAATATGTAAAATGAGAAAAATACTCTTAGCATCAGATTCTGATTCATTGGGCGGAACAACCATCAAGCTGAAAGATGAATACTCAATGACAGTCATGTTAACCCACTCTATAAAGACAATATGGGGGAATTATTTCCTGCTTTCCAAAGATAAGACAATTGCAATATTATCAAGATAGGCTGTAGACCCAGCTCATCACATCGTTTAGGGAGACCTCTGCAACTGCTAGTTGCATGTGTACCCAGAAGCAACAACCAGTGCTCCACTTCCCCTGCTAGTGCCAGAGCTCCAAGTGTCATGTATAAATGCATACCTTACGAAAATATTTAATCTCTCTCTTCTGGAATTTTCCCATCCTCTTTCAAACATGCTGTCATAACCCCGCTATTGAAAAAACCCTCCCTGGTCATGTCCTGTGCTGCTAACTATAGAACCTGTCTCTAACCTCCCGTTCATCTCTAAAATCTTGGAATGCTTGGTCTATTCGCATTTAATCCACTATCTCTCTGCTAACCCTCTGTTTTACCCCTTACAATCTGGTTTCTGCGCTCTGCACTCTACTGAAACGACCCTCACAAAAGTCTCCAGTGATCTCCTGATGGCTAAATCCAATGGTGACTTCTCTCTTCTTATTCTTTTGAACCTTACTGAAGCATTTGACACTGTTGACCATCATCTACTCCTCACTATGCTCTGCTCAGTTAGTATCAAGGACACTGTGCTCTCCTGGTTCTCCTCTTATCTCTCAGACCGCACTTTCAGTGTATCATTTGCGGGCTCTGTTTCTTCCCCTCTTTCCCTTGCTGTATGGGTTCCTCAGGACTTGGTCTTAGGCTCCTACTTTTTTCTCTCTACACAGCCTCCATTGGACAAACCATCACCAGATTTGGCTTTCGGGACCATATTTATGCTGATGACACCCAGTTGTATTATAGACACCTATTGTTGCTCTCATTCACTCTTACCTTGACTACTGTAACTCTTTACTAATCAGTCTTTCCCTTACTAAACTCTCCCCTTTACAGTCTATTCTGAATGCAGCGGCCAGGCTCATCTATCAGTCTAGACGCTACAGCGATGCCTCTGGTCTGTGCCAGTCACTACATTGGCTGGCTGTTCATTATAGAATACAATATATACTTATGTTCATCCACAAGACTCTCCATAATGCTGCACCTCCATACATTTCCTCCCTCATCTCTGTCTATCACCCAACCCATGTTCTCCATTTACTCAATGACCTAACACTTACATCCTCTATTATCAGAACCTCCCACGCTCATACACAAGACTTTTCCTGAGTTGCACCACTTCTCTGATGCACTCACGTCTCCCCGCCCTGTACCCACCCACACTCTCCTAAGCCACAAGCCCCGCCTTCTTCCTAGGTTTGTAACAATAGCCTGGGAGGTGGGGGTTCTCTAAAGGCCTGTAAATGAGAGAGAATCGGACCGAGAAGAACAGGGAGTGACAGCAGCAGCGGATCTGTGCAGCTAAACAGACACCAGGGTGGACTAAGTAGCAGGGGGATTTTTTAATCACTACACAGCGTGGACTCCAAAAATTAAAGCGTTAAATTTTTGGACTCCATGCTGTATAGTGAATAGGATCATTTTAAAATCCAAGCTTTGATCATTTAAAAAAAATACCATTGACTTGCATTAGGATTGGAATTGGGATCGGGATCGGGTTCAAATGGAAAATTATCGAAAATCGGATTTTAGAGACGATCCTGAAATCTCAAGATTGGCTTAACCCTAATTGTAAGCTCTTGCGAGCAGGGCCATCGGTCCTATTGTGTGAAGAGGCTATTTCTTTGTAATGTACCTTTTTGTTTGTATTTGAACTCTACAAATTGTACAGTGCTACGGAATATGTTGGCTCTATATAGATAAAATGTATTACTATTAGAGATGAGCGAACAGTAAAATGTCCGAGGTTCGATATTCGTTTCGAGTAGCCCCTCAATATTCGACTACTCGAATCGAATATCGAATCCTATTATAGTCTATGGGGGGAAAATGCTCGTTTCAGGGGTAGGCAACATTGGATCAAATTATACTCACCAAGTCCACGAGTGAGGGTCGAGCTGGATTTTCTGTGCACTACAAGCGGACATGCGCAGTCAGCTCTGCCCAGGCCCGATGCCTGGCAGAGTGAATGAAGAGCCGGAAGAGCTGGAAGACGCCGTGGGGAAGCTGCACGGAGAAGACTTCTAAAGGTAGGAGAAGAACCAGCATTGATTGGCCGACTGTATAGCAATCGGCCAATCAATGCTGGTTCTGGATCGAACTTTTACATTCGAACAGCGAGTGGTACTCGATCGAGTACGAGTATTTTGAATACCGTAGTATTCGATTGAATACCTACTCAATCGAGTACTACTCGCTCATCTCTAATTACTATTATTATTATTAATATTATTATTATTATTATTATTATTATTATAAGATAAAACTGTTCATAATTTGGTTTCAGGTTCAATTGAACCTGAGAAAATCCCAATTAGTCTATAAGAGACATGCAGATAAAAGATAATCAGCAGGTGCTATTTTTACTGTGGAGGAAAGGTGTCGTTCTCTACAAAAAAAAAAAAAATTACAAGTTAAAATTCCCTCTCATAAGTTGGGTCCAAGACATATTGACCTGAACAAAATTGCTGATGTTATTAATCCTTTGTCTTTTTCTTACGTATTCCTCCATCTTATAGGATACAATAGTTCTTCATAAGTCTCTCCTAAAGAAGTATTTGCCTCTTGTTACCTGGCCTAATAAACTGCCCTCCCATGTGACAGGAGATCTAGAATTTAAAGTTCAGAATATTATTGAATATTATTGTAAGGTTAGAGGTGTACTTCAATACTTGGTACATTGGAAGGGCTATGAACCAGAAGAATTAATTTGGATACCGGCTTGTTCTTCATCCATATTTGATGGATATAAATTTTCACAGGAAGTTTCCATTGAAACTTGGTCTAGGGAATAAGAGTCTTGTGGCCCCTCATAAAAGCGGATTGTACTGTTAGGAATCTCAGTACCATTTGCTGTTGTTGCCTTATGGTTGCCATACAGACATATGGAGCTTTCTATAGCTATTAGAGCTCTGAGACAATGAAGCCTTCAGCAGCTGAAGAAAAGCTATTTAAAGTCCCCCTGTGCCTACTATTAGTTATTTGATACTAGATAAGCTCCAGAGCTCTGTTCAGACATGTTTGTTTTCTTTGCTACTGACCTTGTCTTGTTTACTAGAGATGAGCGAATACCATTTGATCGAGTAGATATTCGATCGAATATTAAGGTATTCGAGATATTCGATTCCAATTGAATACCACACGGTAAACGCAGTAAAAATTTGTATGCCTTCCCACCTTCCTGGCGCTCTTTACTGTAACAGTGCAGGGGAGGTGGGACAGGAAAGAGGAAAAGGTAGGCATCGAAAAAAATAAGGAAAAAGTCATTGGCTGGCGAAATCAGGTGACCTCGGATTTATAAGAATAGTGTCAGCCATGTTTGTGTCAGATGTGGTTTGGAGTTAGGTGGGAAGAGATGTTGTGCTGAGGGTGAGAGAGGATTTAGGTTTGGATCCGTAGGAAAAAAACTAACAGCTCTTATAAGATCTAAACTACTTCACCAGTGTATATACACCACTAGTATATACACTTAGCTCCTAAAATTTCACAAAAGCTCTTTTTAGGGCTCAAATTCTCCACCAGTGTTATACTCTGTATACCTGTCCATTGGGCTAATAAGAAAGCTGTATACTGCTATCCGTTATACACGGCAGTATATAGGCCCAATATACCTACACTCTGTATACAAAAAAAACATAAATTTGTATACAGTCCATCAGTTTGTCAACTCACTCACTCACTCACTCATTCCTGTATACTGTCATACTAGTATATGCGGCAGTATATAGGCCCAATATATCTACCCTCTGTATACAAAAAACCCCATAAATTTGTATACAGTCCATCAGTTTGTCAACTCACTCACTCATTCCTGTATACTGTCATACTAGTATATGCGGCAGTATATAGACCCAATATATCTACCCTCTGTGTATACAAAAAATAAATTGTATACAATCCATCAGTTAGTCAACTAACACACACACACACACACAAAAATTAACATTTGTATACATCTCAAAATGTGCAAAACTAGCGCAAAGGGACAGGGACGGGGATGAGGCCGGGGGTGTTGAAATGCAGCTGGGGAGCAAGGTTGCGGTCAAGCAACTGTGCATCCAATGGCTTCTGGTTAGGGGCAGCCAGCATTGTGCTTCTCCACAATCCCTGGCTTGATGGCTACATTAAGCAGGGTGCAGGGTACAAGACTGACCAGGTCTGAGCACCAGGAATAGGTGTTGCAGTGGCTAGCGGGTAACGCTTCCAGCAGCTTTTCCACCAGCTAGTCAGCCACTACCTCCAGTCATCTTCCTTGCCAAGAGTCTGCCCCTCCTTCCTCCCAACAAGCCCAATCTTCCCAGCAGAGTCATCCCACCTTTGCCCCCTCCCAGGAGCTGTTTTCGGGTCCTTTAACTGACTCTCACTCTGTCCCATTATTTTCTCACGGATGGGGCGAAGGGGAGGAGGAAGAGGAGGAAACGGACAGTGACCCTTCCGGTGGGGGCAGTGAAGTCATGCCAACTAACACCCTGGCACACATGGCTTACTTCATGTTGGGCTGCTTTTTCAGTGACAAACATATTGTCAAAATCCTGGAGAGCAACCAATACTGGATTTTTGCAATCCTCAACCCCCACTATAAAAATAACATATCATATTTCATTCCAGTTGAGGGGAGGGCCAATCGCATTTATGATTGCCACATATGCAAAATAAGATGGAAATGTTTCCATCAGCTCTTGTTGGCGGCAGAGAGGACAGTTCCTCCAAGAGGCTAACAACTGCCATCCGGTCCCTACCCACCAAGGGCACACTCTCCAAGGTGTGGGACACCTTAATGGCACCCCCTCGCCAAACTACCACCACTGAGGGGCCCAGTGTCACCAGGAGGGACAAGTATAGGCGCATGTTGCGGGAATACCTGGCCGACCACAACCCTGTCCTCTCCGATCCCTCTGCACCCGACACTTATTGGGTGTCAAAGTGTGACTTGTGGCTGGAACTTGCGCTTTACGCCTTGGAGATGCTGTCCTGCCCTGCCAGTGTTCTATCAGAAAGGGTCTTTAGCGCAGCCGGTGGCCTCATCACAGATAAGTGCTGACCAGCTGACGCTGATTAAAATGAACTGCCATTGGATTGACTCATCATTTGCATGTCCACCAGTGTCAAGCACCCCAACATGAAGTTGGATGTGTGTGCTCCAGGTCTTCAGTTCCTCACCACCAGCACCTTGAGCTTAAATAGATAGTTAAACCCCTCTTCCCATTAATGTTTTAGGGCTCCCCCCAAGGGCCTGCAAAATAATTTTTTAGGGCTCCCCTCAAGGGCCTGAAAATTAATGTTTTAGGGCTCCCCCAAGGGCCTGAAAATTAATGTATTAGGGCTCACACCCAAGGGCCTGAAATCAAATTTTTAGGGGTCACCCCAAGGGCCAATAACTAAAACTCTGCTGGTTAAAGGCTCAGTTCACCCAAAGGGCCTAAAACACTGCTGGATAAAGGCTCTACTCACCCCAATGACCGAAAAGTAAAACACTGCTGGTGCAAGGATCTACTCACCCCAAGGGCCAAAAAATAAAACTCTGCAGTTTAAAGGCTCAATTCACCCAAAGGGCCAAAACCTCTGCTGGTGTGAGGCTCAGTTCACTCCAAGGGCCAAAAACTATGCTGGTTAGAGGCTCAGTTCACCCAAAGGGCCAAAAACTATGCTGATTAAAGGCTCAGTTCATGCCAAGGTCCAAAAAATAAAACTCTGCTGTTTAAAGGCTCAGCTCACCCCAAGGGCCAAAAACACTGCTGGTACAAGGCTCAGGTCACTCCAAGGGCCAAAAACTCTGCTGGTTAGAAGCTCAGTTCACCCAAAGGGCCAAAAACTATGCTGGTTAGAGGCTCAGTTCACTCCAATGGCCAAAAACACTGCTGGTTAAAGGCTCAACTCACCCCAAGGGCAAAAAACTCTGCTGGTGCAAGGCTGAACTAACTTAAAGGGCCTAAAACTATGCTGGTAAAAGGCTCAAGTCACCTCAAGGGCCTCAATCTCTGTTGGTAGCTCAGCTTAAGGGCCTCTAACTTAATTTGGAAGCACTCACGTGAAGGGCCATAAAAGAAATTTTTGAAGGTCTCACCACATCACACACACATAAACAATGACAGTTAAGGGTGGGGGCTTTTAGATTTCCCATTGCCTATACCATCTGTGGTTGTCATGGGCAACGGGATTTAAAGGGGTGCATGCTAATGTTTCTTTAGCTTAAAATTTGGCTTTCTGTCCATACTATTGTGGAGGAAAGAAGGTTTCCAAGTATTTTTCCACTTTCCATGTTGAGTTTGGAGTGTCTAGTTGATAGGCTGTGATATTGGGGTAATACTTGGACTTGAGCGTGTTAGATGCACCCAGGCATGCTTCCCCTGCTGTCCCAGTTGCATTCCATGGGTGATGGTATCATTTCCTGGGGTGTCATAGTGGACTTGGTGACCCTCCTGAGTCAAATTGTGGTTTCCTCTGAAACGAGCCTTTTTTCCCCATAGACTATAATGGGATTTGATATTCGGTCGAATAGTCAAATATTGAGGGGCTACTCGAAACGATTATCGGATATTGAATATTTTACTACTCGCTCATCTCTATTGTTTACCCGATATTTGCTTATTTCCTGATTTTGGCTTTGACTATAAATTCTTCGATTGAACTTGGCTTGGACATGTTTATTCCTTTCATTCTGCTCTCCTGTGTAGATTTGCTGTGTGAGTTTTTGCTGTAGGTCCTGATTGCTTGTTTGTCTTTTTTTCTGTGGGCTTTCATGAAGATCTTTGAGGTGCCTTAAATCTATCTTTCAGTGCTGTGTGAGTTTTAGATATCTTATTCTACTACTCTCTGTTATCTGCCAGTTCCAGAATTTCTTGGGACTTCCTTGAATGGCAATTTCCTAACAGTGACTGTGCAGCACATTAACCCCTTCCCAACATCCACCGTCAGGTGTCTACTGCTTTAAGCATTAACCCCTCTGTCGCCACGGTCAAAGGCGCTGCCATTTTGCTGGTGATCGCCGGTGCCTGGAGAAAGCTCCAGGGCCAATGTCACATTGCACATGCCACGGCCGGTCTGTAATCTCTTTCTCTTGCAGGCTGGTCTGTGCAGCCTGCAAAAAACATGATTATTTTTTGCAATGCATTGCAATGCATTAGCATTGTAATGCATTGCATTAGTGATCAGACCCCCTGGGGTTCAGAACCCCCTAGGGGGTCTAATAAATGCAAAAAAAAAAAAAAAAAATTAAAGTATTAAAAATTCAAATCACCCCCCTTTCCCTAGAACACATATAAAAGTAGTTAAATACTGTGAAACATATACATGTTAGGTATCCCCGTGTCCGAAATCACCCGCTCTACAAATCTATACAAATATTTTTCCTGTTCGGTAAACGCCGTAGCGGGAAAAATAGTCAAAAGTGCCAAACCGCCGTTTTTTCACTGTTTTGATTCTGATAAAAATGTGAATAAAAAGTGATCAAAGCAATAGTATTTAACCAAAAATGGTAGAAATAAAAAGTTCACCGGGCCACGCAAAAAAAGATGCCCTATGCATCCCCGTACAGGGATGTATAAAAAAAAAGTTATGGCTGTCAGAATATGGTGACTTTTAGAAAAAAAATTTTTAACACAGATTTGGATTTATTTTAAGGGGTCAAAATGTAAATAAAACCATATAAATTTGGTATCCCCGGAATCGTACCAAAACACAGAATACAGGGGACATGTCATTTTGGCTGCACAGTGAACGGCGTAAAACCGAAGCCCATAAGAATGTCACAAAAATGCATTTTTTCTTCAAATCCACCCCATTCTGAATTTTTTTTCCAGCTTCCCAGTACAGTATGCAGAATAATTAATGGTGGCATCATGAAGAAAAATTTGTCCCGCAAAGATTAAGACCTCGTATGGCTCTGACAGCGGAGAAATAAAAAAGTTATGGGGTTTAGAAGGAGGGGAGTCAAAAACAAAAAACGAAAATCAAAAAATGCCATCGGCGGGAAGGGGTTAAAGCAAACCCAATGGCTAGGAATTTTTGATTGCAATGCAAACCAGGTGGCAGGGATATCTAACTGGTCGGTAGTAAATGTTACTTTGTTGCCTGTACCAAGTTATTCAGAAGCTCTACATATAGATACGGCACTTTATTGGATGACCCATGTCATGTCATGTGGACCTAAATCTTATGGTACGTTTCTGCAATACTATAACAACATAATTTAATGCTGCCTATAGCTCAGAAGCCAGATGCACAGGTCTCTTGAGCAAGATTATGTTCCATATGTTATTTTATATCATGTCATTATCCCATTCTACTGTGTACAATAACAAATACAACTAGATACTACTCTGCATGCTTTACTACACATTATTTCATTCATTACCTTCTATCAGACTTTTATTGTGTTTGTTTCCTCATTTGCATTGTGAACCTCCAGTACAATTGTCAAGAGTTGTGAATACGGTCAATATCCTTACCCAGGCAGTTATAATACAATTGTGGCTACAGTTTGCAGTACACAAGTAAACAAGACATCTAGAATCTCTTCCTCTACTAAATGATTCATATTTTAGTCAGTGGAACCCATATAATATTCATGGAAAATGTGTTTAGTTTGATCTATAAATACTTGGAATGAATATTTTTTTTTACCCTGTGACCTAATTTTATTAAGTCTTTTTGCTTCTTTCCCTCTAAAGGCATGCCTATTGTTATTTGTGTGATTATTTCAGAACCATTAGTTGATTATATATTTCTGCTTCAAATGTTCAATGACTTAGAAAGAATTCACATATAATCATCTTATTGTTTTTGTTTTATGAGCACACAGACCTGGCTTATGTTAATAGAGATTTTAATATCTTAGGAAAATACTAACTTTAAATGTTTAGTTCTCTAAAGGGAGTAATTTGTTTTCTGATGTTTCTGTACATATTTTTAGCGTTCAATAACACATGAAACTACCATAGCTTTGGCTGACAAAAGGATTAATTGTAACTAACATGCCCACTAACCCGTCAAAAACACACTTCATGCTGTGAGGAGAACAATGCCTCTGTGCACTTCATTGACACATATTCTGTCAAGAAACATAATGTCCCAACTGGCTATGCAGCTGGTGGATGCTTTTGGTTTTCTGCCAATACATCTTACTTTATGTTTTTTTTTCTTTTCTCTTCTTTTTCAAAGCAAACAATAGCTGTCTGCATGACCAATACATTTGTGCAATTCAATATTACATTCGGTTTGTTATGCGTTTTAACCTACTATTTGTACATTATGCAATTACTTCTGCCAAAGATTTCTTTTCAGCTGAATACTTAAGATAAAAAGGAATGATGGACTAAAACAGCAAATCCACTCTTGAAGAGAACCTACTTACTATGAGAGAGTTTGCAAATTGAACCAAGTATTATTTAGGTAAAACTGAAGATTGTGTTAAAAAATCTCTCTGGCACATGAATAAAGCATTCCTATAAACTGTATTGTTTTGCATCAAGCCTGTGGAACGATGAAATTCAGAAATTCATATGGAGAAAGGCAACGAGATGATTAGGCATACAGTGAAGGAAATCATTATATGATCCATTGCTGATTTTGTAAGTTTGCCCACTGACAAAGACATGGACAGTCTATAATTTTAAGAGTAGGTTAATTTTAACAGTGAGAAATTGAATATCAAAAATAAAATCCAGAAAAATCACATTGTATAAATTTATTTGTATTGTGCATACAGAAATAAGTATTTGATCACCTACCAACTATTAAGAGTTCTGGCTCCTACAGACCAGTTAGACACTCCTAATCAACTTGTTATCTGTATTAAAGACAACTGTCTTATATTGTCACTAGGGTTGAGCGATCGTGTTCGGAAAAAAATTGGATTCCGATCGGGGATCGAGAAAATTTCACGATCGCGATCGGAATTCTGAACACGATCTGTTTATGTGGGATCGAGATCGGTGATCTTTTCCCACAATTCCTTCACACTGAGTATATAGTGTATACTCAGTGTGAAGGCTCCGCTGCGGTTCCATAAGAATGAATGGAAGCAGCTGGCACACAGCCTTAACCCCCTGCGCACCGGCTGCCTCCATTCATTCTAATGGGAGACTAAAGCTACTTACCTCCAGAGATGGCTGGTCCGCTGCTCCGCTGCTCTTCGCTTCGCTGCCGGTCCAGCTTCCGTCTTCTTCTACTCGCTGCCCCCTCCCTGCCAGGTTAGGAGAGTGTGGGCAGGTTAGGAAAGTGTGGGAGGGTACAGGGCGGGGAAACGTGATGTCTCCCCTCCCAGTACCCGCCCACACTCTCCTAACCTGTCAGGGAGGGGGTGGCGAGGCGGAGAAGACGGCAGCTGGACCGGCAGCGAAGCGAAGAACAGCGGACCAGCCATCTCTGGAGGTAAGTGGACACCTGGGGGAACTAAGTAGCCAGAGGATTAAAAAAAATATCCTCTGGCTACTTAGTGATTCACTACACAGCGTGGATTATAACAATTGTTAGATTCCATGCTGTATAGTGAATAGGATTGCTTTAAAAATCCGATCTCCGATTAATAAAAAAATCCCATTGACTTGCATTGGGATCGGAATTGGGATCGAGATCGGGTTTGAATGAAAAATGATCGGAATCGGATTTTAAAATCGATCCTGAAAAGTCAGCATTGGCTCAACCCTAATTGTCACCTGTATAAAAGACTTCTGTCCACAGACTCAGTAATCAATCAGACTCGAACCTCTACAAAATAGGGCAAGACCTGTCCTTCTGCTCCAGTGTCTTCTCAAAGGGCTTTAGCGGGACACCGGAAGAGATCAATTCTCTTCCAGGGAAAATTCCATACACATTTGTATTCCCAGTTTGTAGAGCTGTAGCAAATGGCTGGGGTCCCACATGGCGTAAACACCACAGTAAACACAGTCACTGCAAAGTCGATGGGATTCTAGTGAATCCCATCTTAATATTGCAGAAAAGTAGTCACAGTGGAAATTCTGAGATTTAAAAAACCATTGCAGTTTTCAAAATTATAGTATGTCAATTATATCTACAAAAATGTTGGTTATTTCCCTATCGCTATAATGGAACAGAGAGTCCACAGAGGACTTTTGTGAAAAGCACTGTGGGAAAAAACGCATTGCTTTTCCGCAGCAGATTTTCAAGCATTGCTTTTTGGCTGCAGCCTACTACATGGGGCCTTAGCCTATCTCTGGTTTAATACCACCTAGGTAAAAGGTTATGATATCACATAAAAGCAGAAATTCTAGTTGTAAAACAATCTGAGATATTAATAGTTAAAAATACAGTTGGGAATTTGAGCTTTATAGGTATCAGTTCATGCTGCATATGAAAATCACATTCTAGAATGTGTTTTAAATAATGATATCTTTAGTTCTTTTATAGATAGTATTGCAATCTTAGTAGCACATGACTGTGAGAATATCATTTCTCCAGTTGGTATAAAACTGGAGATATATCAATGGACTCTCCTACTTTGGGAGACACAGCTTTTATGCAGCTTCATTTCCGCAATGTGCAGAAGAAATGAAACAAAATCTCATTCACTTTACTGTAAAATGCAGCACTTTTCACGCTGTGTTTTCGCAATGTGGGACCTTAACCTAAGACAGATATGATAAATAACCTTTACTGCGCATAATTTACAAATTTAAAGATATAAAATTGGGAAAAGACTAAAAGATTGCATTTTAAAATTTAGAAGTAAGATGGGTGTGAAATAAAATTATCTTCTTCCAAGGCTCACCAATTTTCATTACATATGGTTTAATAATAATACACTATATTTCAGCTATGCCATATCACAGGAGAATAGATATTTCATAGAGACATTCTCAGTATTACCTTGCTTTCATTAATTTTAGTGTTATAGGTATAATCCATTATTATGTCTACATTTTTTCTTCATAATGAATTAATGATTTAGGGTAATGAGAGCTACTTTTGACTCCTCTATTCTAAATCATTGTACATTGTATTGTATAAAATAAGAGGGTGAATTAACAAATTCATTAGTAGAGTAATTCAGGTGCATCATGTCGTAGAGTTTCAGCAGCTCAGGAATGGAAAATATTAACATTTTGCTATCAGTAGTGATCAAATATTGAAAAACTTCACCAACAGAATCATTATGTGAGGTTATATTGTGAGCACAATAAAATCATGACAAAACTAAGCACATCTATCTGCAACAGATCAACTATTATATCAACTAAGGAGGTAACAAATATTTACTCAATTAATTGTCTTTTTGTGATTAGAAACCCAGTTATAGTCTTGGGTGCTTTGCAGTGTACAAAACCACAGAAAATAATACAAACATAAATGATCGCACTAAAAGGTTTTGACCTGGTCTCTAATCTGAGCTGCTGTTAACCTGCGATTTCTGAGGCTGGTGACTCGGATGAACTTATCCTTTGCAGCAGAGGTGACTCTTCGTCTTTTTTCCTGGGGCGGTCCTCATGTGAGCCAGTTTCTTTGTAGCGCTTGATGGTTTTTGCAACTGCACTTGGGGACACTTTCAAAGTTTTCCCAATTTTTCAGACTGACTGACCTTCATTTCTTAAAGTAATGATGGCCACTCGTTTATCTTTACTTAGCTGCTTTTTTCTTGCCATAATACAAATTCTAACAGTCTATTCAGTAGGACTATCAGCTGTGTATCCACCTGACTTCTGCACAACACAACTGATGGTCCCAGCCCCATTTATGAGGCAAGAAATCCCACTTATTAAACCTGACAGGGCACACCTGTGAAGTGAAAACCATTTCTGGTGACTACCTCTTGAAGCTCATCAAGGTGTCTCATCAAGGTGGCTACTTTGAAGAACCTAGAATATAAGACATATTTTCAGTTGTTTCACACTTTTTTGTTAAGCATATAATACCACATGTGTTACTTCATAATTTTGATGCCTTCAGTGTGAATCTACAGTTTTCATAGTCATGAAAATATAGAAAACTCTTTGAATGAGAAGGTGTGTCCTAACTTTTGGTCTGTACTGTGTATATATATACAGTACAGTACCTATGTGTATATATATATATATATATATATATATATATATATATATATATATATATACATAAAAAATCAGTCGTGACCGAAAGTGTTGGTGCTCATGAGCCATGAGGAAGGGGCACAATGCCCTGAAACTAGTAGCTTGTTTTTGATATGACCTGAGATGTGTTTTGTCACCCAGTTACTATGTAACTTTCTTTTACTTAAGTGAATACAAGTTAAATTTTATACATACCCTTCACATCTGGATCATTGTTGATGCTGGATTTTACTTCCCTTGTTCCATTATGTCTTTACTGACATGAGTCCAGTCATGAGAAAAAGTCAGTTCCTGCATTACCGCAAGCTGCCAGCTCTCCCGACTAGCAAAGAAGAGCCTGCTGCAGAACCAGTGTTGATTGGCAGAATGCTATACACTGTATACCATTCGGCCAATCAATTCTGGTTCTGCAGGATGAGTAAGTTCACATTATCGCTTGCCTCCTGTCTGGAAGGAGTCCGCAACGAACCGCAATGAACCGCTCCCGAACGGAATAGCAGTGGAACTGCAAGCGCTGTGCAGTTATAGTCTATGTGGTCTGTGCGCTTTATCTGCACAACGCTCCTCCTAAACACTTTCCTCCTGCTACTCATGGACTTGGTGACTCTCCTTTAGTCGAACAGAGGTTTTTCCTGAAATGAGCATTTTTCCCTTAGACTGTAATGGGATTCGATATTTGATCGAGTAGTCGAATACTGAGGCTCTACTCGAAACGAATATCGAATCTCAAATATTTCACTACTCACTCATCTCTAATTGCAACGTATCCAAAAATATGCCATTTCAGCGTCCAATATGCTGTAAAGCAGGTTATCCTTAGTACAGCAGGTTTTTAAGTGAATACCTCTGTTGACACAAGCTTCACACAACATATTGGGTGCTAAAATATATATTTCTCAAAAGACTGCACTTAAAATTTTTATCAGTTGAACATTAATTTCTGGAAAAAAAAAAAAAAAAAACCTGGGTGGTCAAACAGCTAACTACTAGAGATGAGCGAACAGTGTTCTATCGAACTCATGTTCGATCGGATATTAGGCTGTTCGGCATGTTCGAATCGAATCGAACACCGCGTGGTAAAGTGCGCCATTACTCGATTCCCCTCCCACCTTCCCTGGCGCCTTTTTTGCTCCAATAACAGCGCAGGGTAGGTGGGACAGGAACTACGACACCGGTGACGTTGAGAAAAGTAGGCAAAACCCATTGGCTGCCGAAAACATGTGACCTCTAATTTAAAAGAACAGCGCCGCCCAGCTTCGCGTCATTCTGAGCTTGCAATTCACCGAGGACGGAGGTTTCCGTCCAGCTAGCTAGGGCTTAGATTCTGGGTAGGCAGGGACAGGCTAGGATAGGAAGGAGAAGACAACCAACAGCTCTTGTAAGAGCTAAATTCCAGGGAGAAGCTTGTCAGTGTAACGTGGCACTGACGGGCTCAATCGCCGCAACCTAGCTTTCCCAGGATCCTGAATGGAATACACTGTCAGTGTATTCCCGTATACCCGATATATACCCCGATACCCGTTCCAACGGTGTGCCCCCCCACCTTCACCCCAGAAATACCCTGCAAGTCCCCTAGCAATAGAATTGGGGCTATATACACCCACAATTTTTACTACTGGTATACAGTGCCATTGTCTGACTGGGAATTCAAAGAATATATTGGGAATACAAATACCCTCATTTCTTGCTACTGCCATATAGTGCCAGTTTCTGACTGGTAATTCAAAGAATATATTGGGGTTACGTGCACCCACAATTTTTACTACTGGTATACAGTGCCATTGTCTGACTGGGAATTCAAAGAGTATATTGGGAATACAAATACCCTCATTTCTTGCTACTGCCATATAGTGCCAGTTTCTGACTGGGAATTCAAAGAATATATTGGGGTTACGTGCACCCACAATTTTTACTACTGGTATACAGTGCCATTGTCTGACTGGGAATTCAAAGAATATATTGGGGTTATAAATACCCTCATTTCTTGCTACTGCCATATAGTGCCAGTTTCTGACTGGTAATTCAAAGAATATATTGGGGTTACGTGCACCCACAATTTTTACTACTGGTATACAGTGCCATTGTCTGACTGGGAATTCAAAGAATATATTGGGAATACAAATACCCTCATTTCTTGCTACTGCCATATAGTGCCAGTTTCTGACTGGGAATTCAAAGAATATATTGGGGTTACGTGCACCCACAATTTTTACTACTGGTATACAGTGCCATTGTCTGACTGGGAATTCAAAGAATATATTGGGGTTATAAATACCCTCATTTCTTGCTACTGCCATATAGTGCCAGTTTCTGACTGGTAATTCAAAGAATATATTGGGGTTACGTGCACCCACAATTTTTACTACTGGTATACAGTGCCATTGTCTGACTGGGAATTCAAAGAGTATATTGGGAATACAAATACCCTCATTTCTTGCTACTGCCATATAGTGCCAGTTTCTGACTGGGAATTCAAAGAATATATTGGGGTTACGTGCACCCACAATTTTTACTACTGGTATACAGTGCCATTGTCTGACTGGGAATTCAAAGAATATATTGGGGTTATAAATACCCTCATTTCTTGCTACTGCCATATAGTGCCAGTTTCTGACTGGTAATTCAAAGAATATATTGGGGTTACGTGCACCCACAATTTTTACTACTGGTATACAGTGCCATTGTCTGACTGGGAATTCAAAGAATATATTGGGAATACAAATACCCTCATTTCTTGCTACTGCCATATAGTGCCAGTTTCTGACTGGGAATTCAAAGAATATATTGGGGTTACGTGCACCCACAATTTTTACTACTGGTATACAGTGCCATTGTCTGACTGGGAATTCAAAGAATATATTGGGGTTATAAATACCCTCATTTCTTGCTACTGCCATATAGTGCCAGTTTCTGACTGGTAATTCAAAGAATATATTGGGGTTACGTGCACCCACAATTTTTACTACTGGTATACAGTGCCATTGTCTGACTGGGAATTCAAAGAGTATATTGGGAATACAAATACCCTCATTTCTTGCTACTGCCATATAGTGCCAGTTTCTGACTGGGAATTCAAAGAATATATTGGGGTTACGTGCACCCACAATTTTTACTACTGGTATACAGTGCCATTGTCTGACTGGGAATTCAAAGAATATATTGGGGTTATAAATACCCTCATTTCTTGCTACTGCCATATAGTGCCAGTTTCTGACTGGTAATTCAAAGAATATATTGGGGTTACGTGCACCCACAATTTTTACTACTGGTATACAGTGCCATTGTCTGACTGGGAATTCAAAGAGTATATTGGGAATACAAATACCCTCATTTCTTGCTACTGCCATATAGTGCCAGTTTCTGACTGGTAATTCAAAGAATATATTGGGGTTACGTGCACCCACAATTTTTACTACTGGTATACAGTGCCATTGTCTGACTGGGAATTCAAAGAATATATTGGGGTTATAAATACCCTCATTTCTTGCTACTGCCATATAGTGCCAGTTTCTGACTGGTAATTCAAAGAATATATTGGGGTTACGTGCACCCACAATTTTTACTACTGGTATACAGTGCCATTGTCTGACTGGGAATTCAAAGAGTATATTGGGAATACAAATACCCTCATTTCTTGCTACTGCCATATAGTGCCAGTGTCTGACTGGGAATTCAAAGAATATATTGGGGTTACGTGCACCCACAATTTTTACTACTGGTATACAGTGCCATTGTCTGACTGGGAATTCAAAGAATATATTGGGGTTATAAATACCCTCATTTCTTGCTACTGCCATATAGTGCCAGTTTCTGACTGGTAATTCAAAGAATATATTGGGGTTACGTGCACCCACAATTTTTACTACTGGTATACAGTGCCATTGTCTGACTGGGAATTCAAAGAGTATATTGGGAATACAAATACCCTCATTTCTTGCTACTGCCATATAGTGCCAGTTTCTGACTGGGAATTCAAAGAATATATTGGGGTTACGTGCACCCACAATTTTTACTACTGGTATACAGTGCCATTGTCTGACTGGGAATTCAAAGAATATATTGGGGTTATAAATACCCTCATTTCTTGCTACTGCCATATAGTGCCAGTTTCTGACTGGTAATTCAAAGAATATATTGGGGTTACGTGCACCCACAATTTTTACTACTGGTATACAGTGCCATTGTCTGACTGGGAATTCAAAGAGTATATTGGGAATACAAATACCCTCATTTCTTGCTACTGCCATATAGTGCCAGTTTCTGACTGGTAATTCAAAGAATATATTGGGGTTACGTGCACCCACAATTTTTACTACTGGTATACAGTGCCATTGTCTGACTGGGAATTCAAAGAATATATTGGGGTTATAAATACCCTCATTTCTTGCTACTGCCATATAGTGCCAGTTTCTGACTGGTAATTCAAAGAATATATTGGGGTTACGTGCACCCACAATTTTTACTACTGGTATACAGTGCCATTGTCTGACTGGGAATTCAAAGAGTATATTGGGAATACAAATACCCTCATTTCTTGCTACTGCCATATAGTGCCAGTGTCTGACTGGGAATTCAAAGAATATATTGGGGTTACGTGCACCCACAATTTTTACTACTGGTATACAGTGCCATTGTCTGACTGGGAATTCAAAGAATATATTGGGGTTATAAATACCCTCATTTCTTGCTACTGCCATATAGTGCCAGTTTCTGACTGGTAATTCAAAGAATATATTGGGGTTACGTGCACCCACAATTTTTACTACTGGTATACAGTGCCATTGTCTGACTGGGAATTCAAAGAATATATTGGGAATACAAATACCCTCATTTCTTGCTACTGCCATATAGTGCCAGTTTCTGACTGGGAATTCAAAGAATATATTGGGGTTACGTGCACCCACAATTTTTACTACTGGTATACAGTGCCATTGTCTGACTGGGAATTCAAAGAATATATTGGGGTTATAAATACCCTCATTTCTTGCTACTGCCATATAGTGCCAGTTTCTGACTGGTAATTCAAAGAATATATTGGGGTTACGTGCACCCACAATTTTTACTACTGGTATACAGTGCCATTGTCTGACTGGGAATTCAAAGAGTATATTGGGAATACAAATACCCTCATTTCTTGCTACTGCCATATAGTGCCAGTTTCTGACTGGGAATTCAAAGAATATATTGGGGTTACGTGCACCCACAATTTTTACTACTGGTATACAGTGCCATTGTCTGACTGGGAATTCAAAGAATATATTGGGGTTATAAATACCCTCATTTCTTGCTACTGCCATATAGTGCCAGTTTCTGACTGGTAATTCAAAGAATATATTGGGGTTACGTGCACCCACAATTTTTACTACTGGTATACAGTGCCATTGTCTGACTGGGAATTCAAAGAGTATATTGGGAATACAAATACCCTCATTTCTTGCTACTGCCATATAGTGCCAGTTTCTGACTGGTAATTCAAAGAATATATTGGGGTTACGTGCACCCACAATTTTTACTACTGGTATACAGTGCCATTGTCTGACTGGGAATTCAAAGAATATATTGGGGTTATAAATACCCTCATTTCTTGCTACTGCCATATAGTGCCAGTTTCTGACTGGTAATTCAAAGAATATATTGGGGTTACGTGCACCCACAATTTTTACTACTGGTATACAGTGCCATTGTCTGACTGGGAATTCAAAGAGTATATTGGGAATACAAATACCCTCATTTCTTGCTACTGCCATATAGTGCCAGTGTCTGACTGGGAATTCAAAGAATATATTGGGGTTACGTGCACCCACAATTTTTACTACTGGTATACAGTGCCATTGTCTGACTGGGAATTCAAAGAGTATATTGGGAATACAAATACCCTCATTTCTTGCTACTGCCATATAGTGCCAGTGTCTGACTGGGAATTCAAAGAATATATTGGGGTTACGTGCACCCACAATTTTTACTACTGGTATACAGTGCCAATTTCTAACTAGGAATTCAAAATGCGCAAGGCTCCCGGAAAGGGACGTGGACGAGGCCGTGGGCGAGGTCGGGGGAATGGTTCTGGGGAGCAAGGTAGCAGTGAAGCCACAGGGCGTCCCGTGCCTACTCCTGTGGGGCAGCAAGCATTGCGCCACTCCACAGTGCCAGGGTTGCTTGCCACATTAACTAAACTGCAGGGTACAAACCTTAGTAGGCCCGAGAACCAGGAACAGGTCTTGCAATGGCTGTCAGAGAACGCTTACAGCACATTGTCCAGCAGCCAGTCAGACTCTGCCTCCTCTCCTCCTATTACCCAACAGTCTTGTCTTCCTTCCTCCCAAAATTCCGAAGCTTTACAGAACAATAACCCAAACTGTCCCTGCTCCCCAGAGCTGTTCTCCGCTCCTTTCATTGTCCCTCAACCTGCCTCTCCACGTCACGATTCCACGAACCTAACAGAGGAGCATCTGTGTCCAGATGCTCAAACACTAGAGTCTCCTCCATCTCCGTTCGATTTGGTGGTGGATGACCAGCAACCCACCCTCATCGACGATGATGTGACGCAGTTGCCGTCAGGGCATCCAGTTGACTGGCGCATTGTGCGGGAGGAGGAGATGAGACAGGAGTTGGAAGAGGAAGTGGTGGATGATGAGGACACTGACCCGACCTGGACAGGGGGGATGTCAAGCGGGGAAAGTAGTGTGGATGTTGAGGCAGGTGCAGCACCAAAAAGGGTAGCTAGAGGCAGAGGCAGAGGTCAGCAGCTTAGGCGAAGCCAGGCCACACCCGGAATCTCCCAAGATGTTCCAGTTCGTACCCAGCCCCGAAAAACTCCCACCTCGAGGGCACGTTTCTCGAAGGTGTGGAGTTTTTTCAAGGAATGCGCCGAGGACAGATATAGTGTTGTCTGCACAATTTGCCTCTCGAAATTGATTAGGGGCTCTGAGAAGAGCAACCTGTCCACCACTTCAATGCGCCGTCATTTGGAATCCAAGCACTGGAATCAGTGGCAGGCAGCAACGGCAGGACAAAGGCCGCCTGCCGTTCACGCCACTGCCACTGCCTCTGCCTCTGCCTCTGCCACTGCCACTGCTGACTGTGCTGGCGATGCACTCCAGAGGACGAGCCAGGACACCACTTCATCTGCCTCCGCCACTTTGTTGACTTCTACCTCATCCTCCCCTGGTCCTGTCTTATCTCCTTCTCCTGCACCATCAAAGGCACCATCAGGCGTTTCTTTACAACAACCCACCATCTCTCAGACATTGGAGCGGCGGCAGAAATACACTGCTAACCACCCACACGCGCAAGCCTTGAACGCCAACATCGCTAAACTGCTGGCCCAGGAGATGTTGGCGTTCCGGCTTGTTGAAACTCCCGCCTTCCTGGACCTGATGGCAACTGCGGCACCTCGCTATGCCGTCCCTAGCCGTCACTACTTCTCCCGGTGTGCCGTCCCCGCCTTGCACCAGCACGTGTCACTCAACATCAGGCGGGCCCTTAGTTCCGCGCTTTGCACAAAGGTCCACTTGACCACCGACGCGTGGACAAGTGCATGCGGACAGGGACGCTACATTTCACTGACGGCACACTGGGTAAATGTAGTTGAGGCTGGGACTGCTTCCCAAACTGGCCCGGTGTACCTCGTCTCCCCGCCTAACATTCCTGGCAGGGACACGAGAAGAACACCCCCCTCCTCCTCCTCCTCTACCGCCTCCTCCTCCGCCTCCTCCTCCGCCACCGCCTCCTCCTCCGCTGTTAGATTGACCCCAGCTACGAGTTGGAAACGTTGCAGCACTGGCGTTGGTAGACGTCAGCAGGCTGTGCTGAAGCTGATCAGCTTGGGGGACAGACAGCACACTGCCTCCGAGGTGAGGGATGCCCTCCTCGATGAGACGGCAATATGGTTTGAGCCGCTGCACCTGGGCCCAGGCATGGTCGTTTGTGATAACGGCCGGAACCTGGTAGCAGCTCTGGAGCTTGCCGGACTCCAACATGTTCCATGCCTGGCCCACGTCTTCAACCTAGTGGTGCAACGTTTCCTAAAGAGCTACCCCAATGTTCCAGAGCTACTGGTGAAAGTGCGGCGCATGTGCGCCCACTTTCGCAAGTCGACAGTAGCCGCTGCTAGCTTAAAATCTCTCCAGCAACGCCTGCATGTGCCACAACACCGGCTTTTGTGCGACGTCCCCACACGCTGGAACTCAACGTTTCAGATGTTGAATAGAGTGGTTGAGCAGCAGAGACCTTTGATGGAATACCAGCTACAAAACCCTAGGGTGCCACAAAGTCAGCTGCCTCAGTTTCACATCCATGAGTGGCCATGGATGAGAGACCTTTGTGACATCCTACGGGTCTTTGAGGAGTCCACAAGGAGGGTGAGCTCTGAGGATGCGATGGTGAGCCTTACAATCCCGCTCTTGTGTGTTCTGAGAGAATCCCTGATTGACATCAGGGATAACTCAGATCACACAGAGGAGTTAGGGATAGCATCCGATCCGTCACAGCTGGAGAGTAGGTCCACACATCTGTCCGCTTCACTGCGTTTAATGGAGGAGGAGGAGGAGGAGGAGGAGGAGGAAGAAGAGTTGTCCGATGATGTGATGGTGATACAGGAGGCTTCCGGGCAACTTCGAATCGTCCCATTGTTGCAGCGCGGATGGGTAGACATGGAGGATGAGGAGGAAATGGAGATTGAACTTTCCGGTGGGGCCAGAGGAGTCATGCCAACTAACACTGTGGCAGACATGGCTGAGTTCATGTTGGGGTGCTTTACAACCGACAAGCGTATTGTCAAAATCATGGAGGACAACCAGTACTGGATCTTTGCTATCCTTGACCCCCGGTATAAAAACAACATCTCGTCTTTTATTCCGGTAGAGGGGAGGGCCAATCGCATCAATGCTTGCCACAGGCAATTGGTGCAGAATATGATGGAGATGTTTCCAGCATGTGACAGTGGCGGCAGGGAGGGCAGTTCCTCCAGTAGGCAACCAAGTTCTCACCGGTCCACACAAACGAGGGGCACACTGTCTAAGGTCTGGGACACCTTGATGGCACCCCCTCGCCAAAGTGCCGCCACGGAGGGTCCTAGTGTCACCAGGCGTGAGAAGTATAGGCGCATGTTGCGGGAATACCTTTCCGACCACAGCCCTGTCCTCTCCGACCCCTCTGCGCCCTACACGTATTGGGTGTCGAAGTTGGACCTGTGGCTTGAACTTGCCCTATATGCCTTGGAGGTGCTGTCCTGTCCTGCCGCCAGCGTCCTATCTGAGAGGGTGTTCAGTGCAGCCGGTGGCATCATCACTGACAAGCGCACCCGTCTGTCAGCTGAGAGTGCCGACCGGCTCACTTTGATAAAAATGAACCACCACTGGATAGAGCCTTCATTTTTGTGCCCACCTGTGTAAAGCACCCCAACATGAAACTCCATGTCTGTACTCAACCTCTCCAATTCCTCCGCATCCTCATACTCATCCACCATAAGCGTTGCACAATTCTGCTAATACTAGGCTCCCTCCAACATGATTTCCCCCAACTCTGCTGGTTAGAGGCTCCCTCCACCCTGATTTCCACCAACTCTGCTGGTTAGAGGCTCCCTCCACCCTGCTTTCCCACAACTCTGCTGGTTAGAGGCTCCTTCCACCATGAATTTGCCCAAACTGGGCTGTTTAGAGGCTCCCTCCACCATGAATTGGTCCAAACTGGGCTGGTTAGAGGCTCCCTCCACCATTAATTGGTCCAAACTGGGCTGGTTAGAGGCTCCCTCCACCATGAATTTGCCCAAACTGGGCTGTTTAGAGGCTCCCTCCACCATGAATTTGCCCAAACTGGGCTGTTTAGAGGCTCCCTCCACCATGAATTGGTCCAAACTGGGTTTTTTAGAGGCTCCCTCCACCATGAATTGGTCCAAACTGGGGTGGTTAGAGGCTCCCTCCACCATTAATTGGTCCAAACTGGGCTGGTTAGAGGCTCCCTCCACCATGAATTGGTCCAAACTGGGCTGGTTAGAGGCTCCCTCCACCATGAATTGGTCCAAACTGGGGTGGTTAGAGGCTCCCTCCACCATTAATTGGTCCAAACTGGGCTGGTTAGAGGCTCCCTCCACCATTAATTGGTCCAAACTGGGCTGGTTAGAGGCTCCCTCCACCATGAATTTGCCCAAACTGGGCTGTTTAGAGGCTCCCTCCACCATTAATTGGTCCAAACTGGGCTGGTTAGAGGCTCCCTCCACAATTAATTGGTCCAAACTGGGCTAATTAGAGGCTCCCTCCACCATGAATTGGTCCAAACTGGGTTTTTTAGAGGCTCCCTCCACCATGAATTTGCCCAAACTGGGCTGTTTAGAGGCTCCCTCCACCATGAATTGGTCCAAACTGGGCTGGTTAGAGGCTCCCTCCACCATGAATTTCCCAAAACTTGGCTGTTTAGAGGCTCCCTCCACCATTAATTGGTCCAAACTGGGCTGGTTAGAGGCTCCCTCCACCATGAATTGGTCCAAACTGGGCTGGTTAGAGGCTCCCTCCACCATTAATTGGTCCAAACTGGGCTGGTTAGAGGCTCCCTCCACCATGAATTTGCCCAAACTGGGCTGGTTAGAGGCTCCCTCCACCATGAATTGGTCCAAACTGGGTTTTTTAGAGGCTCCCTCCACCATGAATTTGCCCAAACTGGGCTGGTTAGAGGCTCCCTCCACCATGAATTGGTCCAAACTGGGCTGGTTAGAGGCTCCCTCCACCATGAATTTGCCCAAACTGGGCTGTTTAGAGGCTCCCTCCACCATTAATTGGTCCAAACTGGGCTGGTTAGAGGCTCCCTCCACCATGAATTTGCCCAAACTGGGCTGTTTAGAGGCTCCCTCCACCATGAATTGGTCCAAACTGGGTTTTTTAGAGGCTCCCTCCACCATGAATTGGTCCAAACTGGGCTGGTTAGAGGCTCCCTCCACCATGAATTTCCCAAAACTTGGCTGTTTAGAGGCTCCCTCCACCATTAATTGGTCCAAACTGGGCTGGTTAGAGGCTCCCTCCACCATGAATTTGCCCAAACTGGGCTGTTTAGAGGCTCCCTCCACCATTAATTGGTCCAAACTGGGCTGGTTAGAGGCTCCCTCCACAATTAATTGGTCCAAACTGGGCTAATTAGAGGCTCCCTCCACCATGAATTGGTCCAAACTGGGTTTTTTAGAGGCTCCCTCCACCATGAATTTGCCCAAACTGGGCTGTTTAGAGGCTCCCTCCACCATGAATTGGTCCAAACTGGGCTGGTTAGAGGCTCCCTCCACCATGAATTTCCCAAAACTTGGCTGTTTAGAGGCTCCCTCCACCATTAATTGGTCCAAACTGGGCTGGTTAGAGGCTCCCTCCACCATGAATTGGTCCAAACTGGGCTGGTTAGAGGCTCCCTCCACCATTAATTGGTCCAAACTGGGCTGGTTAGAGGCTCCCTCCACCATGAATTTGCCCAAACTGGGGCTGGTTAGAGGCTCCCTCCACCATGAATTGGTCCAAACTGGGTTTTTTAGAGGCTCCCTCCACCATGAATTTGCCCAAACTGGGCTGGTTAGAGGCTCCCTCCACCATGAATTGGTCCAAACTGGGCTGGTTAGAGGCTCCCTCCACCATGAATTTGCCCAAACTGGGCTGTTTAGAGGCTCCCTCCACCATTAATTGGTCCAAACTGGGCTGTTTAGAGGCTCCCTCCACCATGAATTGGTCCAAACTGGGTTTTTTAGAGGCTCCCTCCACCATGAATTGGTCCAAACTGGGCTGGTTAGAGGCTCCCTCCACCATGAATTTCCCAAAACTTGGCTGTTTAGAGGCTCCCTCCACCATTAATTGGTCCAAACTGGGCTGGTTAGAGGCTCCCTCCACCATGAATTGGTCCAAACTGGGGTTTTTAGAGGCTCCCTCCACCATGAATTGGTCCAAACTTGGCTGTTTAGAGGCTCCCTCCACCATGAATTGGTCCAAACTGGGGTGGTTAGAGGCTCCCTCCACCATTAATTGGTCCAAACTGGGCTGGTTAGAGGCTCCCTCCACCATTAATTGGTCCAAACTGGGCTGGTTAGAGGCTCCCTCCACCATGAATTTGCCCAAACTGGGCTGTTTAGAGGCTCCCTCCACCATGAATTTGCCCAAACTGGGCTGGTTAGAGGCTCCCTCCACCATGAATTGGTCCAAACGGGTTTTTAGAGGCTCCCTTCACCATGAATTGGTCCAAACTTGGCTGTTTAGAGGCTCCCTCCACCATGAATTGGTCCAAACTGGGGTGGTTAGAGGCTCCCTCCACCATTAATTGGTCCAAACTGGGCTGGTTAGAGGCTCCCTCCACCATTAATTGGTCCAAACTGGGCTGGTTAGAGGCTCCCTCCACCATGAATTGGTCCAAACTGGGGTTTTTAGAGGCTCCCTCCACCATGAATTGGTCCAAACTTGGCTGTTTAGAGGCTCCCTCCACCATTAATTGGTCCAAACTGGGCTGGTTAGAGGCTCCCTCCACCATGAATTGGTCCAAACTGGGTTTTTTAGAGGCTCCCTCCACCATGAATTTGCCCAAACTGGGCTGTTTAGAGGCTCCCTCCACCATGAATTGGTCCAAACTGGGTTTTTTAGAGGCTCCCTCCACCATGAATTGGTCCAAACTGGGCTGGTTAGAGGCTCCCTCCACCATGAATTGGTCCAAACTGGGGTGGTTAGAGGCTCCCTCCACCATTAATTGGTCCAAACTGGGCTGGTTAGAGGCTCCCTCCACCATTAATTGGTCCAAACTGGGCTGGTTAGAGGCTCCCTCCACCATGAATTTGCCCAAACTGGGCTGTTTAGAGGCTCCCTCCACCATTAATTGGTCCAAACTGGGCTGGTTAGAGGCTCCCTCCACAATTAATTGGTCCAAACTGGGCTAATTAGAGGCTCCCTCCACCATGAATTGGTCCAAACTGGGTTTTTTAGAGGCTCCCTCCACCATGAATTTGCCCAAACTGGGCTGTTTAGAGGCTCCCTCCACCATGAATTGGTCCAAACTGGGCTGGTTAGAGGCTCCCTCCACCATGAATTTCCCAAAACTTGGCTGTTTAGAGGCTCCCTCCACCATTAATTGGTCCAAACTGGGCTGGTTAGAGGCTCCCTCCACCATGAATTGGTCCAAACTGGGCTGGTTAGAGGCTCCCTCCACCATTAATTGGTCCAAACTGGGCTGGTTAGAGGCTCCCTCCACCATGAATTTGCCCAAACTGGGCTGGTTAGAGGCTCCCTCCACCATGAATTGGTCCAAACTGGGTTTTTTAGAGGCTCCCTCCACCATGAATTTGCCCAAACTGGGCTGGTTAGAGGCTCCCTCCACCATGAATTGGTCCAAACTGGGCTGGTTAGAGGCTCCCTCCACCATGAATTTGCCCAAACTGGGCTGTTTAGAGGCTCCCTCCACCATTAATTGGTCCAAACTGGGCTGGTTAGAGGCTCCCTCCACCATGAATTTGCCCAAACTGGGCTGTTTAGAGGCTCCCTCCACCATGAATTGGTCCAAACTGGGTTTTTTAGAGGCTCCCTCCACCATGAATTGGTCCAAACTGGGCTGGTTAGAGGCTCCCTCCACCATGAATTTCCCAAAACTTGGCTGTTTAGAGGCTCCCTCCACCATGAATTGGTCCAAACTGGGCTGGTTAGAGGCTCCCTCCACCATGAATTTCCCAAAACTTGGCTGTTTAGAGGCTCCCTCCACCATGAATTGGTCCAAACTGGGCTGGTTAGAGGCTCCCTCCACCATTAATTGGTCCAAACTGGGCTGGTTAGAGGCTCCCTCCACCATGAATTGGTCCAAACTGGGTTTTTAGAGGCTCCCTCCACCATGAATTTGCCCAAACTGGGCTGTTTAGAGGCTCCCTCCACCATGAATTGGTTCAAACTGGGCTGGTTAGAGGCTCCCTCCACCATTAATTGGTCCAAACTGGGCTGGTTAGAGGCTCCCTCCACCATTAATTGGTCCAAACTGGGCTGGTTAGAGGCTCCCTCCACCATGAATTTGCCCAAACTGGGCTGGTTAGAGGCTCCCTCCACCATGAATTGGTCCAAACTGGGTTTTTTAGAGGCTCCCTCCACCATGAATTTGCCCAAACTGGGCTGGTTAGAGGCTCCCTCCACCATGAATTGGTCCAAACTGGGGTTTTTAGAGGCTCCCTCCACCATGAATTTGCCCAAACCTGGGGTGTTTAGAGGCTCCCTCCACCATGAATTTGCCCAAACTCTGCTGGTTAGAGGCTCAATCCACCCTGATTTTCAAAACAAATGTTGGTGCCAACCTCAACTTACTACAAGGGCA